>NC_037671.1:115286344-115487025 GCF_003255815.1 Theropithecus gelada
GAGCAAGTGAGACTTTGTCTCAAAATAATAACAAACAAAAAACTCTACTCAGTACAGCTATCACCACAGTGACTTCTGATGATTGTGTGGGCAGAGCTTTCAGGTCTGGAAAGGATGCTCATGTTTCAGTGAAGCCTCCCAGCAAGGCAGCTGGAATTATGATTCCATTTTAAAGATGAGGAAACTGAGTGAGCAGTCTGTCCAAAGTTGCGCAGCTCATAAATGGCAGAGCCAGTGCTCAGTCTCTGGTCTTTGACTCTCTACCTCATGGTTTGTGGAAAAACACTAAATTCTTAATGGACTGGCTGGGTGGATTCCCAGAAGGGAAGCTCCCTTAAGGGACGAGACCTGGGTACATCTTGGAGGGCAAGACTGGCCTAGGCAGGAGACAGGATGGAGACGGCCCAGCTAGGGCTGGCAGCAGGATGGAGGTTGGCCCTCCTGACTAGAAAGCAGGCAGGGAGCAGAGGGAGGGAAGCCACTGCGGGTATCCTGAAGGCCAAGCTCTGCGATGGCAACTGTATCCCCCAGGATGTGAGGAGCCACCGGAGGCCTCTGATCACAATGGGATATCTCTGTTAATGTGCACCCTCTGAACTGGGGGATGGAAATGGAAGCAAGGTAATCTATTAGTCAGGAACTGCTATAAAATGTGCATCTGATAAATATGTTTCAAATGTGAGTATAAAGAGGTAAATGAGGGCACAAGTATGAGAATAATCCAGGAAGGATCAGGGATCCACGCCATCGAACATTTCTATAGCCACATAGGGTTCATAAAATGTGGTTGCCGTGTTTCTGTGCAGCGTATGTGACCATCTCCATCTCCATCTCCAACGCCAAAAACATGCACGAGACTTGCTCGAGGTCATGCAGTGAGTCAGTGGCAGGGGAGACACACATGCAGGGCTCCTGACTTCCCATTTAGTGCATTTCCCTCTGTCCCATCCCATAGTGAGTGATAAGACTGAGGGCAGTGTGGGAGAAGGAAGGGAATATCACAGCTGAGAGGGAAGCAGGGAAGTCGAGGTGGTGGGGAGCTCACGGGGAGTCCACCCAGCTGCATTTGAAGTGGTGGAGGGATGCCTCATTAAGTGGGTGAAAGCACATATCAGATTTGGAGGAAAATCCAGCACTGGAAACACAGAGAGCTGCCAAGAGCCGGCAGTAAGGAAGTGAACGGAAAACGGTGGGATGGTGGGTGGAGGAGCAGGACAAAGCCAGGGAGGCGTGATCTTTAAAAAAACGTTGTTTGATTTTTTTTTTTTTTCTTAATATAGAGACAAGAGGTCAAAGGAGAGAGCAACAGAAAATTAGGTAATTTTCCTTGGAAATTTGCAAGACATAGGAGTAGATGGGATTGAGCCCGAACAGAATTTTTGTTTTAATCGGAGGCAAGGATAAGGGAGGAGGGTGGTATGATAATAGTAACTGAAATAAATGGTGGGAATATGAAGCACAGGCTGGGAAGACCATTGGACAGGATCAAACTGTGAGTTTCTGAATTTAATCTAAGAGCTTTGGCTCAAACACGCCTCCCTACCTGGCCATCAGCCTGCTGGCACCTCCCCAGCACCCACCTCTCTGCCACGTGATGGTAGACGGGTTGATGTCAAGACGGGCAAATTTACTCACTTCCTCTTCTTTCAGTGTGCTCGGATCAGTCTTATTTATTCCCAGTTTCTAATGATTAAAAAGAAAAAAGGCGAGAAGTTTGAGAAGACATAGAAAGCAAAGGGTCACCAAAATTATCCCTCTAATTTTATTTTCTCCATGATTAGTAAAGCCTTTTAATAAACTAAACTGGCACTTTGGGAGGCCAAGGTGGGCCTATCACCTGAGGTCAGGAGTTCGAGACTAGCCTGACCAACATGGATCAACCCTGTCTCTACAAAAAATGCAAAAATTAGCCGGGCATGGTGGCGCATGCCTGCAATCCCAGCTACTCGGGAGGCTGAAGCAGGAGAATTGCTGTAATCTGGGGGGTGGAGGCTGCAGTGAGCTGAAATCGTGCCATTGCACTCCAGCCTGGGGAACATAGCAAAACTTCGTCTCAAAAAACAAAACAAAACAAACCGAAACCGGGTCAGGCGCGCTGGCTCATGCCTGTAATCCCAGCACTTTGGAAGGTCAAAGCAGGCGGATCACCTGAGGTCAGGAGTTCGAGACCAGACTGGCCAACATGGTGAACCCTGTTTCTACTAAAAATACAAAATCAGCCTGGCGTGGTGGTGCATGCCTGTAATCCCAGCTACTTGGGAGGCTGAGGCAGGAGAATCGCTTGAACCTGTGAGGCAGAAGTTGCAGTGAGCCGAGATCACGCCATTGCACTCCAGCCTGGGCAACAGAGCAAGACTGTCACCAAAAAAAAAAAAAAAAAAAGTGATTTTTAATGATGAAGCATAAAAAAGTTCTGTGAAACAGAAACTGCATGTTGTTATAGCTGCCGAGGATGGAATTACTCACTACTTCAACACACTGAACTTGGTTCAGTAAGAGGCAGGAGGAGAATTTTTAAAACCACTTAATGCCAACCAGTGGCATATACCATTTAGGGTTATTTTTTAGTCTCTGAAACAGAGCCAGTAGCAAGCAATATGATTAGAAGACCAGAGGCAGCAAATGGCAACAGAAAAAAAGATAAGACAGGTTTTAAGAATTAAGATGGCATACACAAGTATAATTGTAGTGTTTGCTGCAACAAAAACGTAGATGAGGCTGGGCGCAGTGGCTCACGCCGGTAATCCTGGCACTTTGGGAGGCCAAGGTAGATGGATCACCTGAGGTCAGGAATTTGAGACCAGCCAGGCCAACATGGTGAAATCCCCTCTCTACTGAAAATACAAAAAGTAGCTGGGCACAGTGGTGCATGTCTGTAATCACAGCTACTTGGGAGGCTGAGGCAGGAGAATCACTTGAACCAGAGAGGCAGAGGTTGCAGTGAGCCGAGATCATGCCACTGCACTCCAGCCTGGGCAACAAGAGTAAAACTCTGTCTCAAAAAATACAACACAACAAAACAAAAAACCATAAATGAGATAGATGAGTTTTCAAAGGTTATCTTATAATTTCCTAGAAATTTAACAAATTTCATAAAAATATTTCACTTTAGAAAGAGAAGGACTCACCAAAAATCCTAATTTGTTATTTTTTTTTTAAAGATGGGATCTTGCTGTGTTGCCCAGGCAGGCATGCAGTGGCTATTCACAGGCACCATCATGGTGCGCTATAACCTTGGCTCAAGCAAACCTCTCACAAGCAAGCATCATGAGTAGCTTGGACTACAGGTATGTATGTGCTCCTATGCCCAGCTAACTTGTCAGTTGACTAGGGTACTCACAAATTAGCAAAACAGTCCTCTCATTTCATAGATGAAGAAACTGAGACCGAAAAAGGTTAATTAATTTGTCCACCTGGCTCTTTTGAGTAGAACCAGGGTTCAGGCTACGACCACTACGCTCTCTTTGCTTCAGTGTTCGGTCTCTATAGAGTTTAACACCCAAAAGGATACCTGAAAACCAAAATCAAATCAAGTTGAAAATTTCAGGCTTTGACAATCTTTCTGATGTGCTTCTAGGACCTTTTGTTTTTAAAGAATTGCTAACTGGAAACTTACTTTCAGCCGAGCAAGTTGAATTTCTGAAAATTCTCTGACACCATTCACTAAAGGAACCAGTCGATTATACAGAGCCTAAAAACACAAAACAAAAATGAGACCACACAAAAGTTAATCGTCCATGAACTTGGACAAGTCACAGGATATGACAAAAATTCACTGCATTTATAACCAAACTATTTAGATAAAAGACCCTATTAAAATTTGCGGGCTAATATAAACAATGTTGACTTAAATTCTGTCATTTTCATAAAACTGACGAGATCTGAAATAACACACATTGCAAAGAGTTGGCATAAATATATTTCTTGATCTATATCGCTACAACTACCAAATGAAGATGTATCTGGATTATGGAGCAAAGACTCACTAAGGAACTACTTTAAGAAAGTGAGGACCCTGGTTGTAAAACATGCCAGAAAGTACCCCTTTTATCTATGTCTATGTCTGTGAGGAATTAGCTTCTGGTGGGCTGTCCCCTTTGGGGGTGTAGTTTAACTCGTAACCTACATGCACATGAAGCCCAATAAGGGTCCCTGCCATCTTTTCAGCACATCTAAAATAGCTCCACATAACATTAGTCTAAAAACGACATCTGTCCAATCCCCTTAGAATAGATTAGAGATTGGACCTATGACCAGAATGAAGAGAACTGGTCTACCTACCATCTTTAAAACTAAGGCCTCATCTCAGAGAATGTTCGGCTTTTACAACACACTACAATTCTCCCAATAACTTGGCAGTGCCCATAAATCCATGTGAGAATCTGACCAAACGATGGCTCCTTCTCCTCAGGAAATAGGGACATATGTAAAAATCACAAAATTGAATTGAATAACATTTCAGAGTTTGCAGACACCTGAAATCTTTCCACAAACTCCTTAAGAATCCAGGAATTCCAGGATACAATACCCAAAATGGCTAGCAAGGCATCCTTCTCACCTTATCTGTTTGTGTGTTTTCATGAAGAATCCTAGTGTCGATGGCGGCAGCCAGCAAGTTATTGGCAGCGGTGATGGCGTGGATGTCTCCAGTCAAGTGAAGGTTGAACTAGAGAAATAAGATATCTATTTACTTATTTTCAGAAATAGGGTCTTGCTTTGTCACCCAGACTGGAGTGCAGTGGCGTTATCATAGCTCACTGTATCCTCAAACTCTTGGGCTCAAGCAATCCTCTCACCTCAGCCTATTGAGTAGGCTGGGACTATAGGTGCACACCATTGTGCCTGGCTAATTTTTGAATTTTCTGTAGAGACAGGGGTCTTGCTATGTTGCTTAAGCTGGTAATGAGCTCCTGGGCCACTGTGCCCGGCTAAGACATCTTCCTATTTGTTTTAAACAACTATGGAATTTAAGGACTGAATAAAATAGCATGCAAATTACATATCCCTATGATGAGCTGAGTCTATAGGAACGCCTAAATCAGAAAATCAAGGTCAAAGTCTTCCACGTGACAACAAAGAACCTTTGAGCAATCGCTCAGATAATAAATTCTTCCATCCTCAGGTTAAGGCAAAACATTCTGATGAATTTAATAATGAATCTCCTTATAGTCACTCACTTTACGTTTCTTCCTTGTTTTATTATCTAGAAAACAGTATCATATCAAATGCACTTTGGAATGAAGCAGGGCATAAAATAAATGGTAACAATAAAATAATATGAAATATCACAGAATTTTGGATAAATAAAGTATTTTACCCTCATGACTCTACTCATTTTGTTATTTTCCTTCCAGTCTCATAAGCACACATGATTATCATGTGTAGAATCAGCTTCCTACAAACTTCCAAGTTTCCTTTTTCACAAAACTTTTTCTATAATAATCTTGTGTATAATTTATAGAAGCTGTATATGGTAGATGTACCAAAAGTTTCAGGCAGGATACATACGCTACTACCAAATGTTCACTTTTACAAGGAAGGCCACAGTTACAAAGAATACACACAAATAGCTTTTCCTTTCTTTAAAAAAATTAATTGCTAATGAGTAATATATTTTCAGGAGAGTAGTTACTAGGTTAAAAGAGCTCTCTTTCTTTTCGTTTTTTTTGTAGAGATGCAGTCTCACTATGTTGCCCAGGTTGGTCTCAGACTCTTGGGCTCAAGTGATCCTCTTGCTTCAGCCTCCCGAAGTGCTAGGATTCCAGGTGTGCGCCACCGCACCCGGCCCTTGGGATCTTGATAATATCACCAAATTGCTTTTTGAAAGGGATGAAGTATTTTTGTTTTATTTTATTTTTTTTGAGATAGAGTTTTGCTCTTTCACCTAGGCTGGAGTGCAGTGGCATGATCTCGGCTCACTGCAACCTCTGCCTCCGGGTTCAAGCAATTCTCTTGCCTCCTGAGTAGCTGGGACTACAGGCGCCCGCCACCATGCCTGGCTAATTTTTGTATTTTTAGTAGAGATGTGGTTTCACCATGTTGGCCAGGCTGGTCTTGAAATCCTGACCTTGTGATCCACCCGCCTCAGCCTCCCAAAGTGCTGGGATTACAGGTGTGAGCCACTGCACCTGGCCATTGGGATCTTGATAATATCACCAAATTGCTTTTTGAAAGGGATGAAGTGTCATCCACAAAACACTAGTAGTAGATCAGTTACTTCAGAAATAAAGTAACTTTTAGACTAAGAAATAATTTAATAGTTGACAAAGTGTTATTCTTTTTAAAGCTGCATTTCCTTAATTTCTTGGAAGGTTAAATATTTTCTTGTTAAAATTTTACTTTATAACATAAAATAATGCTAACTGGAGAAAACATGAAAAATTACATGTGTATATATATATATTTTATAAATATATATTTATACTTTTAAATGTTGGAATCATAACACCATAACAGTTTACACTTTAACTCTTCCACTCTCAATATAGCTAGCATTTTTACATCATTAAATAGTCTTCAAAATATAGTTAACTTGAGGTCCTATTATTATCCCCCCATTTTTTAATGTTAAACTATGTGAGGGTATATTTAATTTAAAATGATTTATTTTCTCATATATTCATTTTTTCCTTAGGGTGCACTAAAAATGAATTTATTTGGGCCAAAGGATATGCACGGTAAAGTACTTCATATGTATTTCTACCCTTCTCCCAGAAGTGTTTTTATCAACATACACTTCCCAGCAGTGTGTGGGAGTCCATTTCAATTTCTTTGCCAAAATTTGGTATCATAACTTTTTTGAAAAATCCAATTTTGTCAACTTGACAAGTAAAATGGTAACTGATAGTAGTTTTATTTTTATTTATTTATTTATTTATTTATTTATTTAGAGATGGAGTCTCGCTCTTGTTGCCCGGACTGGAGTGCAGTGGCGTGATCTTGGCTCACTGCAACCTCTGCCTCCCAGGTTTGAGTGATCCTCCTGCCTCAGCCTCCCGAGTGGCTGGGATTACAGGCGCCTGCCACCACACCCAGCTTATTTTTGTATTTTTATTACAGACGGGGTTTCCTAATGTTGGTCAGGCAGGTCTCCAACTCCTAACCTCAGTGATCTGCCGACCTTGGCCTCCCAAAGTGCTGGGATTACAGGCGTGAGCCACCGTGCCCGGCCTGATACTGGTTTTAATGTAGATTTATTTACTTGATGATTGGTGAAGATGAATATGCATTTAGTTAATATTTCTTTTCTGATGTTTCTATTGAACCCTTTGGCCATTTCACAACTGGAAGGTAAGTTTTTCTTTCCAGCCGTCTACTTGATGTCCACCTGCATGTTTCATAGGCCTCTATACTGACTCCCTCCTTCTGACTACCACCCTCCACCACACCCCACACTACACAGTTCAAACCTCATACCATCACTCTCCTGTTCTCTGCCTCAACAAACGAGTCTACTGAGTTGCTCAAGCCAGTACCCTGGGTGTCGTCCTTGAATCCTCCCCTTTTCTCACCCCCAACATCTAATCCTGCACACACCAGCAAACAAACCTTAAACTGTTTTTTCCGCTTTTCCATCCTCACTGCCCCATCCTAGGCCAAGCCACTGCCATCTTTCCCTGGGCTACTTCCATAGTCTTCCTCCTGGATTCATCATGTCTACTGAGAGGCCCCTGGTCCCTTCATCACACAGAAGAGAGGGTGATTTTAATAAAACTCAATCTGCATTGTGTTATCTGTCAAGATCCCTTCAATGGCTGACCTTGGCACTTCAAATAAAATCCAGGTTCTTGGCTACAAATTGCAATTACCCAACAGAGCTGGCGCCTGCACACTTCTCTACCTCAACCCCCCAACTCCCGCTGGCCCACGGGGCCCCAGCCAGCCTGGTGTCCTCCACTTCCCTGAACAGGTCACACCCTTTCCTGCCTCAGGGCTTTCCCACCAGCAGTTCCCACTGGCTGAATGCTCTCCCTCATTCTTCACAAGGCTGGCTCCTTCTCATCCTTCCAGTCACAGTGTTTTCACTTTCAATTCCTCAGTCCATCTGGAATTTATTCTAACATTTTCCCCTATGGTGATTTATTATGTTCTGTCCAGTACATATTGTCTGTGCCTGGCACTCAGTCAACAAACATCCCCTAAGTGTCAGGCATAGTGCTCAGAGTTGGGAGGATACAGACGAAGAAGAGACTGGAGGCACTCAACTTCAAGGAACAAACTTGCCCGAGTGTGTCTGGCCCACTCCACCCTCATAAAGTAATCCTCTTGGCCAGGCGTGGTGGCTCACGCCTGTAATCCCAGCACTTTGGGAGGTGGAGGCGGGTGGATTACCTGAGGTCAGGAGTTCAAGACTGGCCTGACCAACACGGTGAAACTCTGTCTCTATTAAAATACAAAAATTAGCTGGGCATGGTGGCAGGCACCTGTAATCCCAGCTTCTCGGGAGGCTGAGGCAGGAGAATCACTCGAATCTGGGAGGCAGAGGTTGCAGCGAGCCAAGATCGCACCATTGTGCTCCAACCTGGGTGACAGAGCGAGACTCCATCTCAAAAAATAAAATAAAATAAAATAAAATAAAATAAAATAAAATAAAGTAAAATAAAATAAAATAAAAAAGTAGCTCTCTCCTCCAAGCCACATAGCTGATGCCTTAAACCAGTGGGACACCGATGTCCTTCCAATTTGCTGGCTAAACCCGAGCCATTCCCCTGTGTATGCCCCTTGTATGCCACCTCTAATTTAGCCTCCTGGTTCTGGGTCTGGCTTGTGAATGTACCCATCCCCATTCTGACCTGAGGCCCAGGACAATTTTTCTCAGCAGTGCCTCAGACTATTCTTTCTCACTGCTACTCCCAGTACTTGAAGTTTATACTGATTTTCTCTTTAGCTTCCCTGACACTCAGACCTCCCTGGGTAAACACTTCCATTCCTTTAACAAAGTCAACAAATACTTTCTAGTGAGTTCCTACTATGTGCTGGGTTCTCTGCTCAATGCTGGGACCTGAGACCTCAAGAAAGGCCCACGACTCGCCATAGCCAACTGAACCAGATAGCCATAAACACAGAGGGAGTCTGTGGGGTAGAGAAGAACCTTGACAAAACCCCTAAGCTGGGTAAAGAGGACAGAAAAGGAAGAATGTTCCAGGCATGGGAAAATCCTGGAACCGAGAGAGAACAGGAAAAGAGTCTGCAAGGGCTGGGCACGGTGGCTCACGCCTGTAATCCTAGCACTTTGGGAGGCCAAGACCAGCGGACTGCCTGAGCTCATGAGTTCGAGACCAGCCTGGCCAACATGGTAAAACCCCACCTCTACTAAAATACAAAAAATCAGTCAGGCATGGTGGCAGTTGCCTGTAATCCCAGCTACTCAGGAGAATGAGGCATGAGAATTGCTTGAACCTGGGAGGTGGAGGTTGCAGTGGGCCGAGATTATGCCACTGCACTCCAGCCTGAGCAACAAAGCAAAACTCTGTCTCAAAAAGAAAAAAAAAAGTCTGTAAGGAGCTTGACGCGGTAGAAAGAAGGCAGGCGGGGACCTGCGGACAGGGAAGCAGGAGCAGCTGCCCACGAGGACCTCCTGCGCTGTGCTGGAGGGTGACAGGCAATGGCAGAAATGACAGAACAGGAAAGTGACCTGCTCAGATTTGGGTTTTGAAAGATTGCCCAGGCCCTGAATGATGAGGTGGATGCAGACAGTGGAAATGAAAAGAACTGGTCCCTGGTTAGTTACAGGCGACAAAGAAGAGGTTATGCGGAACGAAGTGGGAGTTCTTAGAGAAGTGGGAATTAACAACGTCGGGTCTTTTTGCCCATTTTCCTCTGGAACTCTTTTATTTTGGAGTCTTTTGTTTTTAATGGGACACTTCACAAATTTGTGTGTCATCCTCGTGCAGAGACCATGCGAATCCTCTCTGTGTCATTCCAGTTTTAGTATCTGTGCTGCCAAGGCACACACTGGAGCCTGAACTGACACAGGGGAAGCGTGAAGTCTTCGTGAACTCTTCAGTACAGCAGATGATCGAGACAGGCACAGACCCACATTCTCTCATCCAGACCCGCAAGACCAGCAGGGTTTTAGGGTTCAGAATATTTTGGAGTTTAGGAAGGCAGTATGATTTACATCTAGTTTATTTGTAAAACACCCCAAGCAGGGGCTAGGTCAGCACCTGTTAATCAAAAATAATTTTTCTACAGCAATGTATGTGAATATTCACGCCAAGTAGCACATACAAAATCCATATAATTATAGCTCATCACAGTCAATACTAGGGTTTGCCACTGCGTGAGTTATGCAAACATTTTGGGATTTCAGAGCCTTAAGGACTTTGGGATCGTGGAGGAGGGTCTGTGGGCCTGTGTGGATGGGAGCGGAGACAAGATGTCAGAAGGAGACACAGTGATAGCTCACCGGCATCTCTTCAAGGTCTTACCTCCTCCATGGGGATGACCTGGGCGTATCCACCACCCGCGGCTCCTCCTAAACAACAGAGCAAGCGGCATTTCAAACGGGTCACCAAGTACAGCTGCCACGATGGACACAGCCCAAGGGACACAGCTCCCCAAACCCAACAGAGAGGCGTCACACCCAAGATGAAGTAACAAAAAGCAGTGAGACACTAATGGTTATCCAAGCAGAATAGAAAAAAAAAAAAAAGTTGACACTTTAACTATACCTCTGTTTCTTTGCTTAAAAAAAAAAAAAAGGTAAAAATAGAGCAGATGTCATTACTGTAAAACATACCAGGATATGAGAATATTTTGTTTATTATTAGATCTCTGTGACTATACTTTATCTAAATCAATTGTACATGATTTCATATCTGAGAAAACTTTGTTTAAAAAAAATACACTGTGGCTGGGCGAGGTGGTTCATGCCTGTAAACCCAGCACTTCAGGAGGCTGAGGCGGGTGGATCACTTGAGGTCAGGAGTTCGAGACCAGCCTGGCCAAAACAGTGAAACCCCATCTCTATTAAAAATACAAAAATTAGCTAGGCATGGTCATGGGCGCCTGTAGTCCCAGCTACTTGGGAGGCTGAGGCAGGAGAATCACGTGAAACTGGGAGGCGGAGGTTGGAGTGAGCTGAGATTGCACCATTGCACTCCAGCCTGGGCGACAGAGCGAGACTCTGTCTCAAAAAAAAAAAAAACAAAACAAAAACCCACCACATAACCACCTCAAATGAATAAATTATAAACTTCAATTTATTTCAGATAATAGTATGTGAGATTTGTCATGCTGCATAGCCCTAAAAATGTTGGTTGTTAGAGTAAAAGGACTCCTCTTTCCTAAAGCAGTAACAGCACCGCCCATGTGTGTATCATTTGGCAGTAGCCCTCATTCTTTACCTGCTTTCTCATCTGATCCTCTCAACAACTGGGTGAGCCTGGTGCCGCTCTCAGCATTTTGGACTTTTAGAGATGCGGCTCCGAGAGGCTGTGACTGGCTCAAGTGGTCAAGGGTCACATCGCGGTAGGAAACACAGCTGTGACCAAAACCTCGGCCTCCTCACCCCAACCCTAGTGTTCATTCCGCTACACGATGCATGACACTCTGAGTTACCAGTACTTAACGAGATACGTTTTTAATATGTGTAACAGTAATAGAAACATAATATTCTTAAAAAATCATGAAGTGCCAAAGACAAACTGTAATTGCAGCAATAAATACCATTGTAAAGTGAGTTAAGGAATGATTTCATGATAAATCAAGGAAGAAAGAGTAACAAATGGGAAAGTGCCAGATCCCAGCCCAACCACAGCCAAAGAGGAATTTCATCACAACTCGCCGTCCACAGCCAGTCCATCTCCAGAGAGCTCTGCGGGCCCCACACAGCAACTCCAGTGAGCCGAGACTAAAGCAGAGGGAAAGACCTTTTCCGAGACTGGGATGATCAAACACCGATATGGATGGCCATGTTTCAAGATCACTTGGCAAAGAAGGTCCTGATGAAATGGGAGACTGCACTGAGGTGGGAGCCTTGAGCAACACAGCCTCAGGAACCGGCTCCCGAGGCGTCCAGTGAAGCCCTGGCAGCTCCCACTGCTCACTTCCATGAGCAGGGGGACCAACGTGGGGCGACCACTATGTACTGAGTGCGCAGCGAAGAAATGTATCAAGTCCCCTGAAAAGTCTTAACTCTTTATCTGTTGACAATGTTCTTTTTACAATTTGCTCCCCCCAACTTTGCCCTGAAAAGTACACTAGTTGTTAAAGACAGTACCTTTCACTCCAAACGTTGGTCCTTGGGAAGGCTGCCTCAGACAGGCAAAGGAGTTGACATTCAGGTGTGCAGTCAGCGCCTGCACAAGCCCAATGGTAACTGTGCTCTTCCCTTCTCCAAGAGGGGTGGGTGTAATCCTGAGTCCGGGAGGAGAAAGTGAATTTTATAATATTTCCCAGACAATCAATGCAAAACCAGCCTAAGACACTAGAATCAAATCTGGGGGTGCTCATTCCAAAATGCACTCCAGAATTTAATTTCTCAGGCTATTATGGTCTACCCCATCACACAGGCCAGGCATAAGCTAAAGTCAAGATACAGACACACCTTTACCAAGAGACCAAAAAGGAAAAGTTATTGGGCAGTGCTAATAACAACATCAATTTCAAGAAAGGCCATAAAACCATTTGTCAAAATGGTTTAAATAATTAAGCTGATGGTGGCATATCTTGCCAATGAGAATGTAGCACTTGTTCTTCCTGAGCCATTTATTGGGGCAGGGTGTGGGCACAGGGCCTATGGTGTGGGCACAGGGCCTAGCTCAATGGTCCTTGGGTGAGTAGGGCACTGCCAGACTCTCAGGATTAGAAGGGACCCTGAAGTCCCCACTTGTCCTTCTCCTTCCAGATATCCCTGCCCAGGGCTTCTCCCTGCCATGCTTGAACACACATGGTGATAAGGTCATGACCTCCGGGGTGGCCCACTCATTTCCAGACAGCTGTTATAGTTCGAAAGTTCTTTGTTCTAAAGAGAAGGCATCTGCATTCTTGTTGTGTCCTACCTCTTGGAGTCCTACACACTAAGCCTGATCCCTTTCCATATGACAGTCCTTCAAATAGTCAAAAAGTCCACAGCCCCTGTGCATACTACGGCGGAAACTTCTGCTCTTGAGAAGCTTATTGCTGATGACAACACTTTGCAAAACCAAATGTTCCCATGTTCATAACATCACAGTATTAGGTGTTGAAGAGAGCCTATTACATTAGTAAGTAAGGCCTCATAAAATTGTTCTTTAGAACACCATAAGCATCGTTAAAAATTTTAAAGGCTGTCATTTAGGTTTGCAATTTGGTCTTCCATGAGTTACTGTGAGCCACGTTGTCAAGGATACCCAACCACAACAAATCTAATAGAGTTTTCTAACCTACAAAACCTAGGGATGTAACCGCAAAGAAGGAATGTCTTTAGAGGCGTCATTGCACCCTGCAATTCCATGAGTCATTCATTCAGCAAGTATTTATCAAGTACTGCTATGTGCCAGGCACTGAGCTAGACCCTGGGGACACAATGATGACCCAGTCAGACTCCATCTCTACCCTCACAAGCTTCCAGCTGATCTGAATACATCAGCAGTTATGATAACTGTGACAAACACTAAGACAGGGAAATAGGGCAGTCAGACTGAATTATGAGGGGACATGGAAAAAGGATCGAACTAGATTTGAACATCTGGGAATGTTTCCTGTAGGAGGTAGCATCTTAGGTGAGACCTGACAAATTAATAAATGTTAACCAGATAAAACTCAGAGTGGATTGGGGCAGTTAATAGGAGAGGAGATACGCTTCATATTTATGGGGTTAATTATTTGTACCCTCACTTGATAGATGAGGAAACTGAGGCACAGAGTTTAAGCAACCTGCCCACAGTCACACAGCTAGTAAGCAGCAGAGCTGGGAGGCAACGCCAGCCATCTGACTTACCCAGGTTCTCCATGGATGGAAATCATAACTATAATTAGCCATTTAAAGCATGGAATGGGTAAGATCACCCAAGGACAGTGCAGCAAGTGACAAAAGGGATAAGGACAGAAGAGTTAAGTACATTTGCTTGTAATGAGTTGTCAGAAGAAGAGAGTCCAAAAGGAAACTAGGAAGGCATAGTATAAAATAAGAGAACCCGGCTGTGTGCAGTGGTTCATGCTTGTAATCCTAGCACTTTGGGAGGCCAAGGTAAAAGGACTGCTTGAGCCAGGGAGTTTGAGACCAGCCTGGGTAATATAGTGAGACCCTGTCTCTAAAAATACAAAAAATAAAAAATAAGAGGACCCTGGAGAAGAAGGCCGAACATGATAGGAAGTCTCAGAAGGAGGCCAAGGATAAGACTGTTTCCAGAACAGGAAACTCAAACGCCACTGAGGCAGGAAGCAGGATGAGGACCGAGAGTGGTCGGTGGATTCAGCAAGAAGGAGGTCGCTGGTACCTGCTGTGGCCAGGAGCTGGTGAGCCTATCCTGACACTGCTGCATGGAAGAAACCTAAGACTCCTGAAGCCACACGACCCTGGCTTATCAGTCACCTCTGCATCTGTCTAAATAGCAGATTTGCAGTGGGGTCCACGTGAAGACTGGAAGTTATACAAAGATATTAATACTTCTGCTCGGGGTCAACTTTCTGTTTTCTTGGATACAACATCAACAAGGGCAGTTAAAAGCCCACAGGCATCACAATCTTAGAAGAGTCTGAAAAGAAATTGTGGCATCAAATATGGTGTCATTTAAGTACCGTACTGAGCATTTGTTGTTTGCAAAGGACTAAGTGGTTTACCTAAACTGTGTCACATGAAGGATTACATTTTCATTCCCAAGGATATGCAAGCATAGCTGCCCAGGAAAGCCAAAAACAGACACGCCCAGAGATGACCTCCTCAAAACTCCAGCTAACCATCCAATTCTTAATTAGAAACACAGGACTGCTCAGCTTTCGGCCAACTAATACAATTCGGGAAAATCACAAAGTAGGAAGTATTTATTGGGAGCAATAAAAGGAGAGCTACAATAAAAAACAACTAATTTCACCTCCTTCCTGCGTTTGGTATCAAAATTTGGTTCAGTTTTTCCCCCAGTATCTTTAGCTCAGATTCCAAATCATCAACAGTGATATAGAAAAGAATGAGCACCAAGGTAATCTAATTTCTCTTTCTTTCTTTCTCTCTTTTCTTTTTTTCTTTTCTCCTTTCTTTCTTTCTTGCTTTCCTCTTTCTTTCTTTATTTCTCTCCTCTCTTTCCTCCTCTCCTCTCCTCTCCTCCCGTCTCCTCTCTTCTCACTGCAACCTCCACCTCCCGGGTTCAAGCAATTCTCCTGCCTCAGCCTCCTGAGTAGCTGGGACTACAGGCATGTGCCACCACACCCAGCTAACTTTTGTATTTTTAGTAGAGATGGGGATTCACCACGTTGGCCAGGCTGGTCTCAAATTCCTGACCCTGTGATCTGCCCGCCTCAGCCTCCCAAAGTGCTAGAATTACAGACACGAGCCACTGCGCTGGGTCCTCTAATTTCTTTTTCTATGGGAGCTTAGAGTTCATAGAGATGGAACTGTGATTTTTGTTCATTACCTTCCTCCACTTCTCCCAGCAGATTTCTGTACTCCCTCCCTGATATCTAGAGCATTGATTACTTGATTATTCTAGAATTTTTCAGACGGCTTCATGATAAGCATTCTGACGTGCCTGTCTCGCCTACCAGGCCACACACTTGCTGAGGTAAAGGACAATGCTCACCCTCTTTGCACCCCTATCACATCACCTGTTCAGGGCACAGACCAGCAAAAAAGGGTTAATGAAATGACGCTTTTTTTTTTTTTTGAGATGGAGTCTCACTGTGTTGCCCAGGCTGGAGTGCAATGGTGTGATCTCTGCTCACTGCAACCTCCGCCTCCCAGGCTCAAGCAATTCTCCTGCCTCAGCCTCTTGAGTAGCTGGGATTACAGGCACCCGCCACCACGCCCGGCTAATTTTTGTATTTTTAATAGAAACCAGTTTCACCATGTTGGCCAGGCTGGTCTCAAATTCCTGATCTCAAATGATCCACCTGCCTTGGCCTCCCAAATGTTGGGATTACAGGTGTGAGCCACCATGCCCTGCCAGAATGATGTCTTTTTTAAGATGAGTATTATTTATTGGCAGCTACAGAAAGAATTGTCAAAGTACCCGTGACCATTTGGACACATTCTGAAAACAAGTTTATAATTTACTCAAAGGTCAAAAAGATGGCTTATCCAGAGAGAAGTGGTAAAACTTTGAACTATTCTGAAGACCCAGAATCTTGTTGAATGGTACCACTGCCATTAGCCATAGGCCTAACCATGCACTCCAAAACTACATGCTCAAGTAGCATATGAACATAAATCATCCATTCCAGGCAGCTTTAGGGTCTAGGAGGTTTTCAAAGCCTTTTATTATCTAACAATAAACCCCATGGTGCATTTGGTGATGTTTCTCATTACACTTGACTTAGGTAAACGGTTCAAAGGCCCTGTGGGAAGTGGTTTCTTCTAAATACCTCTGTTTTGTTCTGGAAATAGCACAAATAAAAGAAAATCTCACAGATATTTAAATAATTACTCAAGGCAGGAAAGCAAAATCTTAGAAAAGTCAGATTATTTTTACGTTGTACCAAAATAAAGGGTTGAAACATTTTTTAAAAAATCCAATCAGGTATTTGGCCCTCTGCAGAAAAAAAAAAAAAAAAAAAAGATGAAATGATGTGAATGATTCAAATTTTTCCTTTTCTTTAATGTGAAATTCAGTCTATTCCCAGATCAGTTTGGGCTTCCTTTTTAGCTGCTCTGTCCAACCAATTCAGGGAAATTCTAGAAACTTCTGCACAGAAATGGGTGCAGGCCTGATGGAGACTGAGATTCAAATGCCCTGCAGCTGCACTCCAAGTCAAGTTCTCAAACAAAATTCTTTTTCATTAGTGTAACTGGGAAAATATGTAAAACTCATGAGTCCCTAAGATTCTTTTGGCGTATTTCCCTGAACAATTCCCAATACTTTTCATTTTGTCAGGCAAAGCAAATAAAGTGATGTGTAGGTGTAAATACCATGCGATGTGTAGTTGATGAAACGCAGATGATTCTGACTGAATAAGAAATCCTAATGTTTGAAGAATGGCTTTTTAAAAGACTTAATCTGTTCTGCATTTGAGTTATTAATAATAGAAGATTTTTAAAAATCTCATTGTTTTATATTTTAATCCCATTGGTGATATATTTAAATCATATTTCTATATAAATTCAAATATATAATAATATATTGTTATTTAGTTTTATTTAAAAATTACTTGGGTATTTGAATTCTTCTAAAGCATGGAAAAAGATTTATAGTGTTCAGAAAAAAGGACAAAAATGGTATTTATAGCATGATCTCAAAGTGTAAAATGATGAATGTATAAATAAAATATTGACTTCTGAGAGACTTAGCTATCTCCTTTTTACTTTTCTTTATGTTAAATTTTTTACAATAAGCTAATATTATTTTCAGAATTAGAAAAGACTTATAGAAAAAGGAAATAATTCTCCATTTAAAGGAGGGGTCATTTATAATTTTAAAGAAGTTGCAACAGTGCATATAATGGTTTGATAATGTCACTTCCCCCTAACGCTTGACCTGGTCAAATGTAAAAACATGAAGGTGATTTTTATTTCAAATTAACTTCTCACTTTAGATTACAAATGTTGCTTTAAGCCAGTGCTGCTTTTTGCTGTTTGTTTGTATTTTTTAAAGATCTATGCTGCTCAGACTGGTCTTGAACTCCTGGCCTCAAGTGATCCACCCACCTCAGCCTCCCGAGTAACTGGAATATAGGCACAACCCACCATGCCAGGCCCACTTTAGACTATAGATAAAATATTTGCCTGTGGTCTGAACTGATCTCAATCATTCAGCTATTAAAGGATTAGATACTGATGACAGTTTACAGCCCTAAAAAATATATCATTTGTTGTGTTGGGGAGAAGGAGCTGTTCATTCTTCCCTTATAGAATCCAGTACGGCTATTTCCTAAAACTCTTCAAGCTCTGTCACGAATGCATACATATATCATAATCTTACAAGCACGGTTATTTTTTCCCAATATAGTTAAAAAAAAAAAAAAGAAGCCATTTAATTTTGTTCCTTCAAAGGTCTTTGTTAGGTAAAGAAACTTCTATCAGAATTTCAGAAAAAGAATTGTTGATCCTTTGGTGTTTACTCTGTTCTTGAAAATTCATGTTTAATCTTCTTTTTTATTTACAACATGGCAGGCCAATTTCAGCTCAATTATACATATTAATGCTAGCAAAGAGCCAATGTGGAGAAATGTTCTACTGGCCATGGACCGCATTGGCTGCAACCCCAGGCAGCCGTGCTAGCTAGCATTCTCCAGCATGAGGCTGGAGGCCCAGCTTTGTTTACAAGTAAGGAGCCTGACAACAATCCCATCACAGATTTGTTTTAGAAGTATCAGTTTTGTGTTCCAAGGTAAGGTCAGGGCCATCCATGTCTGGATTTCTGATTTTATTGACAAGCCCCAAATGGAATAAAGCAGAGGGACTGGATAAGAAAATCTGCTGCAGGATTATTCCTTCATAAACAGACAACACATCCCACCAAGTTTTCCTTAAGTGTTCCTATCTAGACAGGGTGAGAAAACCTGCAAACCCACCTACCAAGATCACCTGAGGCCTGGAGGAAGGGAACCAGTTCCACAAATCAAATGCTGTGTAAAGGTCTTGTCATGGCCAAGAGTTTGTTTATTCATTGTAAACAAATATGCATCAAGCATACTGCCATAAAAGCAACCCTGACTAAACTGTGCCCCATACTCGGAGACCGCAGAGCCAATCTAACCAGAGGCAGCTCCTTGCAGGGTTTGGGCCCAGAGGGTGCCTGCAGGTGGAGCCAACCCCTCCCCTCAGCAAGGAACTTTCCCACACTCGATTATGGGGACATTAAGTTTGGGGTTCTAGGATGGAAAGGGCCTCAGGAATCTAACTGCAGTGAGCCTGGAAGCCTGAGGGAGAAGGGTGAAGCCACAGGCAACCAAGGTGTGCAGCAAAGGATGAATTCCTTACAACGCCAACTGCTGAGGGATTCTGAGATGCCCTGGCTGTCTGTCCCTCTTACAAAAATATCTACAGAAGCTGGGCAGGATGGCTCACACCTGTAACCCCAGCACTTTGGGAGGAGGAGGTGGGCGGTTCCTCCTGACCAGCTGAGGCCAGGAGTTCAAGGCCAGCCTGGCTAACACGGCGAAACCCCATCTTTATAAAAATACAAAAAAAGTGAGCCAGGCATGGAGTTGCACGCCTGGAATCCCAGCTACTCAGGAAACTGAGGCACAAGAATTGCTTGAACTCAGGGGGTGGAGGTTGCAGTGAGCCAAGATCACAGCAGTGCACTCCAGCCTGGGTGACTTTGTCTCCAAAAAAAGAAAAGAAAAGAAAAGCTAC
The DNA here is from genome assembly GCF_003255815.1 of Theropithecus gelada. NCBI lineage: Eukaryota > Metazoa > Chordata > Mammalia > Primates > Cercopithecidae > Theropithecus > Theropithecus gelada. The sequence continues at coordinate 115,305,777 of NC_037671.1, forward strand.
ACAAAGAGAAGGAGAAAGAGGAGAGGAAAGTGGGAAAGGAGGCGGGAAAAGAGATTTGAAGAAATCACTATATCATTAAAGAGGTGATATTGTTTTGGATGATATTGTTGCTTTATTTGTAGTTATAAATAATTGAATTCACCTCTGGAGATTTTTCCTAAGCAGATAATTAAGCAGATGCACGAATCCACATGCCCAAGGTTGTTAATTCTAGCAGTTTAAAATGGCAAAAATTGGGAACACTTTAATTGCCTATCAATAGAAAATTGGTCAAATAAGTTGTGGAACATCCCTATTCTATGTTCAAATTATTTTTCTGCATCAACGCCCTTGAACGATTAGAAACACTCAGTACTACCAGTGGCTGAGCCAGGGCAGCACTTATTGATGGAACTAGAGGTACCAGAAGATGTGTAAGATGGGATCTCCACCCTCATCCTGGGCATTTTTGCTACTCCCCCAGCCCCTGCTTCCCCAACATGTTTAAGAATCTGGGATGTGGCCAGGTGCGGTGACTCATCCCTGTAATCCTAGAACTTTGAGGGGCCAAGGCAGGTGGATCACTTGAGGTCAGGAGTTCGAGATAAGCCTGGTCAACATGGTGAAACCCCATCTCGACTAAATATACAAAAATTAGCTGGGCATGGTGGCGCATGCCTGTAATCCCAGCTACTCGGGAGGCTGAGGCAGAAGAATCGCTTGAACCCGGGAGGCAGAGGTTGCAGTGAGCCGAGATCGTGCCACTGCACTCCAGCCTCGGCAACAGAGCGAGACTCTGTCTCAAAAAAAAAAAAAAAAGAATCTGGGATGTGAGTGATAGAATGTTATGTTGTCATGAAAAATGGTAACATAGCTCAATATTCACTCACATGGAGCTCAGTATACCACATATGCTCGAATAATCAGGTTGCTTACAGAATAGCATGTGAGTGTGATCTCATGGCTGAGACTCTAGCAGCATCACAACAGTCCTTGCAGGTCAATAGTTGCTTCCTCTGAGTGCTTGGGTTTGGGATGTTTTACTTTTTTACTTCTGTTTTCTGAATTTTTAGAATATTTTTACAATGAAACTACATTGTTTTTATAACCAGAAAAAGAAATAAAGAAAAAAAGCACTTATATTAATAATTAAATATGTAAAAACAAATTACCTAGGAGTCAATTCCGGTTACAAGAAATGTCTCTGCCTGACAAACAGGTTTTTGTGCCTGAAGCCTTGGCCTATACATCATAAGCAATAGTCACTGAAATGAAATTTCAAGGCAACAAAGGAATTTATATGGTCTCACGATGTTCCCTCAGGTCACATTGAATAAATATTTGAAATCCCTTGCTTTCTATCATCTTTTCAGCTAGTGAATGTACTTCTTTTTTTAAAAAGAAGAGGAAAAAAGCAAACACTCCTTTTCATAAAAACTATGAATTTGTCTTTTATAAAATAACCAACACAAGTGAAAATGGCTCAACACTAGTTCTGAAATGCAGAAGAAGGCAAATAATGAGCTTTTGTAATGTGAATATATCAGTAAGATCAAGGATATTAACAGGAAAACATGTTTCATACGATTATCTGTACCTTTTCCATTAAAATATTTCAAGTAGAATGCACAAAACAAACTGCTGAGTTCAAAATATTTTACTTTCAATTCCTATCTTGATTTTTATAATGAAAAATGAAATTTAAAAAGCCAAGGGGGAGCAGGGGTAATAACAACATAATATGAGAAACAAAAGATAAAGCACTGCAACTTGTTTGACTTTATATTTTGTAGAGTCGACTAATTTGCTCTGCACTGAAAATAAAAACTTACCTCACACCAAATAAAGAAATGCCAGATGAAATGGACAAAATGTCAAACGTGAGAATAGGACGGATTGAGGGGTACAAGGACAAGTGTACAGGGAATAGTTTTGTAAAGATGTCTGCTTGGTCAAGTGGATGTTACATGGTGTCTTACCCAGCAACTAAGACGTATTTCCCATCTGCTTGATTCTTTAACCTTTCTAGCACGGACAAACGTACTTTGGCTTTGCTTTTACCATAGATTTCAATTTCATCTGCAAGCAATCCAATCTCCTTGGCAAGGACATCCACAGCTTTTGGAGTTTGTCCTCTTGAAATCTCAATGTCACTGAGGGGAAAGACAACACAAAAGAGAGAAGAGGCTTCTCAGCTTAGGTGGTCATAACTGGAGTGAGAACAGCCTCACATCACGCCAACAATGAAATCAATGCAATTGCTTTGGGGTCCTTTCTCCCAGGCAGTAATAAGCACAACTGCTAACAATTAATGTGTATGAGAAAATGGTGCCTCATGGTAGAAATGCAACTCCAAAAAACTCACAAAGATCTTAAACTTGTGTCCAGGTGGAAGTATAACACCTATGGCATACAGAGAAGAACTGTGTATTATAATGTGTCCAAAGCCCTCCTGCAAGTGTGATTCCACTATAGAGCAAATGCTGTGTGGGCATCACGGTATTCATTAGCCATGAATAGAGGGCCATTGCATAATAATCTCCGACTGGGCTGGCCACATGTTTCTCTTGGCTATTCAAAAATGTGAACACTACTATCACATTAGAGATTAAGTACAAAAAAAAAGAAAAAATGTGGAAATGCTATTTTGTTTCATCTGTGTCCACACTTCCCCTCTCTCTATTTACAGTCTAAAACCATATTTCAAAATATTTTATTAATTACATAACTGTCGGTAAAAGGACCTAGTGCCCTGAGCCCAAGTTCAGACAGGAAATTGTAGGAACTCCAGAGTGTCACTGGGCACCTAACTGAACTCTTCTATTTTACTGGCCACCACTGCTTGTCTTACAGGAGTGGTCTGGATACCAGCATGTGTAATGCTGGACTCTTCAGGAGGAGCCCCCTCTGGGGCTCATGTACTCAGTCATTTCCTTGCTGGGGAGTCAGGCCCTTCATGTGTCTGAGAGTGAGAGATGGAAGGCACACCTGTTCCCTCAGCAGCAAGACTAACCCAGGGAGACCACGCAGCAGGGAACTGCCCTTAAAGGTTGCATCAGAGAGGACAGCTATTCCTTCACTCACGCCGGGACACTTATTTTTGTTGTGATCTGCTTTCTTTCGGTGGGCAGATCAACCCCCTCAGTAGACTTTAGTCAGCCCCTTGGCCCTGTTTCTGTAGCTACAGCGGGCAATCTACCCTCAGTGTTCAGACCACCCTAGACTCTCCTCCAGGATCCTGTGGGGGCCTGACCTGGGGTAAGAGGTAACAGCAAACACACCTCCATGCAGATTTCTCCAAAGGGCACCACAGAAACTAGGAGTTCAGGTAATCCCCCCACGGGCCGCTGAGTATCCCTTTCCAGGCCTCCACCCATCCAACCTTTCCTTTCTAGCCTCCTACTTTGTTTTGCCTTCCTGGCCATAACTTTTTTTCTGTCTCTCTCTTCCCACAATCTCCTAAATTGAAGAGCTTAATCTTGAAAAATGTGTAAGCTTTTGGCAGGCCGCAGTGGCTCACACCTATAATCCCAGCACTTTGGGAGGCCAAGGCGGGAGGATCACTTGAGTCCATGAGTTTGAGACCAGCCTGGCCAACACAGTAAAATCCCGTCTCTACTAAAAATACAAATAAATTAGTCAGGTGTGGTGGTCGCACCTGTAGTCTCAGCTACTCGGGAGGCTGAGGCAGGATAATCACTTGAACCCGGGAGGCGGAGGTTGAGGTGAGCTGAGATCACACTACTGCACTCCAGCCTGGGCGACAGAGGGAGACTCTGTCTCAAAAAACAAACAAACAAACGAAAACAAAACAGGCCGGGCATGGTGGCTCATGCCTGTAAGCCCAGTACTTTGGGAGCACAGGAGGGCAGATCACTTGAGATCAGGAGTTCGAGACCAGCCTGGCCAACATGGTGAAACCCTGTCTCTACTAAAAATACAAAAATTAGCCAGATGTCCTCGCTTGAACCCAGGAGGTGAAGGTTACGGTGAGCAGAGATCAAGCCACTGCACTCCAGCCTGGGCAACAGAGCAAGGCTCTGTCTTAAAAACAAACCAAACCAAACCAAACACCTGTAAGGTTTCCTTTTTACTAAAGGGTCATAGAGACACCATCGCGATTTTTTGGGTGATTTATAAACTACTCAGCCTGCTTCTCTTTGCCCAGTGGGTCTAGAAATCAATGATTTCAAAGTAAATTCTACTTGGGGGAGAAAAGGGTTTAATTATTCAACCAAATTACTGGTTAAACAAGAAGAATTTACTTTGAAACTTTGGTACACAATTTGGTGAAATCTATCTTAATCTTTTTTACCACTTTGTAGGTAGAAATTATTGATTTGCTTTCAAAATCTAAGGTCTTATAACAACATAAATAACTCTAAAATAAGATATTTTATGAAACAGATTGCACAAGCCCAGGGATGATATTACAGAAATAACATTCCTCATTGCAACTTACATAATTAATGAATAGAGAACATAACTGAGATGTTTCGTCTATTGCAGGGATGAAAACATGTCCAAGAGGGTCACACCCTCCTGGTGGGTAGAATTGAACCAGGGTGTTCATCTGACTGCCCAAGGAAATGGAGTTCAATTCTATAAAGCAACTGGTTATCAGGCAAAATATGAGTCAGGCTCGGTGCGGTGGCTCATGCCTGTAATCCCAGCACTTTGGTAGGCCGAGGTGGGTGGAATACCTGAGGTGAGGAGTTCAAGACCAGAGCAAGACTCTGTCTCAAAAAAAAATAAAAAGAGTCAGTTACCAGAGGGATTTTATCTCCTCTGCACTCTGTGCATTCCAACATTGTTAGATGAGATTACCTGGGGATGCACACCTGGCACTATGCACACCTGGATAATGGGGGTGGGGCCAATTTCTTGGAGTGGGACAGACACAAGATGACTCATCATCAGGCTGGAAAATGTGGCTGTCTGTTTCAGATGTCATCCCTACCCAATCCTTCTAAACCACATGCTGAGACTATGACCTACAGTTTATATTTCCAAATTTACAGATAAAATACGTAGCTTAGACTTCATCAAAGAGCACTCTGAGGAAAATACCCAGCTAGACGAACACAGACTATCCTATCAGATTGTTCTGAAGAAAGCTGAGCTCAGTTGCCACGTGGAATGTTTGGTTTGGGTGATCATTTATCCCCAGAGTAGAAACCTACATGGCCCTTAAGACCAGGCGGATATATATGCGTTGGGCATTTCTGACACAGAAAAGCATATTCCAAATATTACATTACCATATTTTATCAGATTTAAAACCATGACTTCATGGACCATTAAGAAGAAAAAACACTGCCAGGCCAGGCATGGTGGCTCACGCTTGTAATCCCAACACTTTTGGAGACTGAGGTGGGCAGATCACCTGAGGTCAGGAGTTTGAGACCGGCCTGGCCAAAATGGCGAAACCCCTGTCTCTACTAAAAATACAAAAATTAGCTGGGTGTGGTGGCGTGCACCTGTAATCTCAGCTACCCGATCGGGAGGCTGAGGCAGGAGAATCGCTTGAACCTGGGAGGTGGAGGTTGCAGTTAGCCGAGATTGCGCCACTGCACTCCAGCCTGGGCAACAGAGCAAGACTCCATCTCAAAAAAAAAAGAAAAAGAAAAAAAGAAAAAACCCACTGCCATTAAATATAGGAAACATCATTGAAATTAAATTAGTTAATATAAATTAGTTTTAAAACATCATTAAAAAACTGCCATTTAATATAGAAAATATGGAAATTTTTAAAATATGCCTTTTTAGAACTGACAGAACACAGTAATACATTCATTAGATTTAATTTTGGAGAATTTACAATAGAGAAAATAGGGTGGCAATTTAATGAATAGAGAAAATTATCTACTATCAAAACCACAGTCGCATGAGTTGTGCTTCTCCCCCATGACTAACTGGGTCTAAGGCACTGTGCTGAGCTGACATCAGTATAAATAAATCACCAGTGTTACCTTGGCACAGGGGAGAGAGGCTGAAGTTTCAAGCAGTGAAGTCTCCACCGCCTGTGCTGCTGTTCACGAAGCCATCTCCTTCCACTACTGACCATATTCTTCACAGGGAGAGAGAGGAAAACATGTTAGAATTGTAAAAGCTGACAGGGCACGCACTTAAACCATGGAAATACTGTTTGTGGATGTTACAAAACAAGATTATCCAGTTGTACAATAAGCCAAGGGGATATTAGGAATATTTTTATTCACTTGTAACTAGGTTTGTAGGTTTTTCTTAAAAAGGAAAATGTGAAAACCTGCATGCCTAGTTAGAATATACAACTATTCAATACCGTACTGAAGAGTTTGATAGTATTAAAAGAAGCTGCTTTGTTTCTTAAATATGAACGCATGAACTGGATGATCCAGCTTAATTCTATAGTTCCCTTGCAGACTATTAGCTCTTCATACTTACAGCAATGAATCTGAGAATGTTTTTTACAATGTACGTCCAGGGTTATATCAAGTCACAGGCCAGAACTTCTGACTATGTTCATTGTTTTTGTTAAATTAAAAAAAAAAAACCAGGAAAATGTGAGAAAATACACTATTAAAAAATCCAGGTGTGGTGACATGCACCTATAATCCCAGCTACTCGGGAGGCTGAGGTGGGAGGATTGTTTGAGCCCAGAAGTTTGAGGCTCCAGTGAGTCAAGACCACACCACTGCACTTCATCCTAGCTGAGATTCTGTCTCTTTAAAAATAAATGAATAAAGAGGCCAAGTGAGGTGGCTCATGCCTGTAATCCCAGCACTTTGGGAGGCCGAGGTGGGCAGATCTTGAGGTCAGGAATTCAAGACCAGCCTGGGCAACATGGTGAAACCCTGTCTCTATTAAAAATACAGAAATTAGGCCGGGTGTAGTGGCTCACGCCTGTAATCCTCTTTGGGAGGCTAAGGCAAGCAGATCACCTGAGGTCGGGAGTTCAAGACCAGCCTAACTAACATGGAGAAACCCCGTCTCTACTAAAAATACAGAATTAGCTGGGTATGGCGGCGCATGCCTGTAATCCCAGCTACTCGAGAGGCTGCGGCTTGAACTCGGGAGGTGGAGGTTGCGGTGAGCCGAGATTGCACCATTGCGCTCCAGACTGGGCAACAAGAGTGAAACTCCATCTCAAAAAAAAAAAAAAAAAAAAAAAAATTAGCCAGGTGTGGTGGCATGTGCCTGTAATCCCAGCTACCCAGGAGGCTTGAACCTTGGAGGTGCAGGCTGCAGTGAACTGAGATCGTGCCACTGCATTCCAGCCTGGGTGACACCTGTCTCAATAAAATAAATAAATCAATGAATGAATAAATAAATAAAATAGATTAAGTGTTCACAAAAGACATCATGTACATGGATACACTTATACTGAATAGGTTCGTCATCTGATTTAGAAAAGAAAAATGAAGAAAATACAAGACTGCATGAATGATCAGCTTGGATGCTCAGCTTCCAAATACCATCCTTCTGTAGTTGGTATAAAAGAACAAGCAAATTGAATTACTGAATAGTGCTATGTATGCATATAAATTATAAGTAAATGAAATAAAAATAAATAAAAACAAAATTTGGCTTTGATGGAAATGTAACTTATAATCCTTACAAAAATGTATAATGACCCATTTTGAGGTAAAGAGTTTCAGTTGTGTATTACCCTGTACAGAAGAAAGATATGAACTAAATGTCACTGCCAGAGGCCACCGTCACTGCAGGCTCCAGCACTATGAGAACACTCAGCTTACATGGTGGAACACTGGTGACCTTCGCCTTTAGGTCACACAGGTGGTGACGGTTTGAAAATGCCTACAAATACTTTAATACTCCTGTCTTGAAGAGGTGAGGACAATTCTCCTTCTCTTGAATATGAACCGGACTTAGTGATATACTTCTAACAAACAGGATAAAAGGAAGTGGCGGCACATGATGTCAGAGCCTAGGTCATCCATACTGCAAGACTCCTTCTGGTTCCCTCCCCTGGATTGCTCATACTGGGGGAAGTTAGCTGCCACACTGTGAGCAGCCCTACAGAGAGGTGGACATGATGAGGAAGCAAGGCATCTGCTGGTGGCCAGCGAGGAATGAAATACACATGCCCACAGCCATGTGAGTATGCCATCCTGGAAACAGATCCTCCAGCCCCAGTCAACCCCTCAGATGATTGTAGCCCCAGCTGACATCTTCACTTCAAATGCATGAGAGATCCTGAGCCCAAACCATCTGATATAGTTTGGATGTGTGCCCCTGCCCAAATCTCATCTTGAAATATAATCCCCAGTGTTAGACGTGGGGCCTGGTGGGAGGTGATGGGATCACAGGGGCTGGTTTCTCATGATGGTTTAGCATCATCCCCCTTGGTAGCATCCTTGTGATAATGAGTGAGTTCTCATGAGATCTGGTCATTTAAAAGTATGTAGCACCACCCCCTTACTCCCCGTTCCTGTTCACACCTTGTGAGATGCCTGCTTTCCCTTCACCTTCTGCCATTATTAGAAGCTTGGAGAGGCCTCTCCAGAAGCAGATGCCTGTGTTATGCTTCCTGTAAGGCCTGCAGAACTGTGAGCCAGGTCAGGTGCGGTGGCTCATGCCTGTAATCCCAGCTACTCAGGAGGCTGAGGCATGAGAATCGCTTAAACCCGGGACGTGGAGGTTGTAGTGAGCCAAGATTGCACCATTGCACTCCAGCCTGGGTGACAAAGCGAGACTCCATTTCAAGGAGGAAAAAAAAAAGAACAGTGAGCCAATTTAATCTGTTTTCTTTCTAAGTTAACCACAGTCTTGGGTATTTCTTTTCTTTTCCTTTTTTTTTTTTTTTTTTTTCTGGTCTCCCTCTGTCACCCAGGTTGGAGTTCAGTGGTGCAATCTCAGCTCACTGCAACCTCTGTCTCCTGGGTTCAAGCAATCCTCCTGCCTCAGCCTCCCAAGTAGCTGGTATTTCTTTATAGCAATGCAAGAATGGACTAACATACCACCTAATCTGTTAATCTACTGCCAAATCTCTGACTTGAAGAAACTGTGAGAAAATAAATGCCTTGTTGCTCCAGTTACTAAATTGTGAGATAATTTATTACACAGCACAAGATAACATACACACAGTCCCCAGTATGGATCCCCGCCGCACACATGCCATGTGATCACAAGCAACTCACTTCATTTTTCAAAATCACTATTTCTTCATTTATCAAATGGGCCTAACACTCTGTGTATGAAGTGTTTAACACTGTACCTGGTAAACAGAAACCACTTGTAAACTGTTAGCAACTATTAATCAAACTTCCAAACTCAAGGTTTCTCAGACAGCCATGTCGAACAAACCTGAATTCGCAGAGCTGCAGCAAGGAGACTCACATCATCTTCCTCAATGAGTCCACCAAAATGTATTCTCGGAGAGCCACACCCAACCTTCCCTGTAAACAATTGGAGGGAAAAAAAGACTTTCAGCACATTGTCATTTCTAACCCATTGCTCCTTGCAAACAGCCAGCACACTGAATAATGGGCTCATTTTTCATCAAGGAAGTTAGGATGTCAGGGCATGGCTGCAGGTTGGTCACCTCTGGTACAGCCCTGGGACCCTCCACTGGGCCTGCTTCACATTTTACATTAGAGAAATGGCCATCTGGCCAGGTGCAGTGGCTCACGCCTGTAATCCCAGCACTTTGGGAGGCCAAGGCAGGTGGATCACCTGAGGTCAGGAGTTCAAGACAAGCCTGGCCAACATGGCAAAACCCCATCTCTACTAAAAATACAAAATCAGCTGGGCATGGTGGTGTGCACCTGTAGTCCCAGCTACTCGGGAGGCTGAGGCAGGAGAATTGCTTGAACCTGGATGGTGGAGGTTGCAGTGAGCCAAGATCATGCCACTGCACTCCAGCCTGGGTGACATAGCAAGACTCCATCTCAAGAAAAGAAAAAAAAAAGTCATCTAAGTTATTAACCTGCGATAAATGGATTTTAAAAATGTAATGAAGCACACCACGTGCTTTGGAAAATCATACCTCACACTGAGCCAGGAAGAAACATCTAGACACACTATCTCTTCACACAAGCCCAAGTATCACTGTGATTTTTAAAATATGGCATAATTAGAGATAGAAATAAATAGCTCAAGAGAATTCATAGTGAACATTTAAAACATTTAATGTGGATGCAACATAGACTGCAGATTAGGCCACAGAATTCAGAGTCAGACTTGCATTAAAAGCATAGCTCTTCCTCTTGCTAGAAATTGTGATGTTGGGCCTGTTAATTAATGGGAGTAATATCAACCTCCTAAAATTTTGTGAAAATGAAATATGATAAGGTACATAAAGTTCTTGGCATACAGTATGTAGTTTAAACTATTAACATGAAAATAAGGCTCAGAAGAAAGGAACAGGGATGTACATTCCACAGCATAATCTGTCAGAATGACTTCATATGCTAATCTTTAGATTTTTTGACACAGTGGGCTTCATCTTATTAGAATGATCTATTTTTTTTTTTTTTTTGATATAGAGTCTCTCTCTGTTACCCAGGCTGGAGTGCAGTGGCACGATCTCAGCTGACTGCAACCTCCGCCTTATTAGCAGCTGGGATTACAGGCACCTGCCAACACTCCTGACTACTTTTTGTATTTTTAGTAGAGACGGGGTTTCACCACGTTGGCTAGCCTGGTTTGAAACTCCTGGCCTCAGTGATCTGCTCACCTTGACCTCCCAAAGTGCTGGGGTTATAGGTGTGAGCCACCGTGCCCGGCCCAGAAGGCTCTAAAATCTTTACTGTACAATATGTAGAAAAATAGAAGCACTTTCACCAGTGGATGCAAAGCGTGAGAAAGCGGATGAAAACATTCATAGGGTAAGACTGGTCACAGTGTTACATGAAAAATCAGACTTTTTTGATAATTTAAAAATTCTCTATCATAGAAGTGATAGAACCGGCTAGGTGCGGTGGCTCATGCCTGTAATCCCAGCACTTTAGGAGGCCGAGGCGGGCGGATCACCTGAGGTTAGGCATTTGAGACCAGCCTGACCAACATGGAGAAACCCCATCTCTACTAAAAATACAAAAGTAGCTGGGCATGGTGGTACGTGCCTATAATCCCAGCTACTCAGGAGGCTGAGGCAGGAGAAATGCTTGAACGTTTCTCTTGAACATTTCTCTGAGGCAGAGGTTGCAGTGAGCCGAGATCGTGCCATTGCTCTCTAGCCTGGGCAACAAGAGCAAAATACCATCTCAAAAAAAAAAAAAAAAAAAAAAGAGAAGTGATAGAATCAATTTTCCATCAAAACTAAAAAATTGCATTTTAGGGTATTAATGTTAGGGACTACCTGATTATCAACATAGAAAGATGTTGATAAGAATTCCACTTCTGGCAGGGCATAGTGGCTCACGCCTGTAATCCCAGGACTCTAGGAGGCCGAGGCGGGAGGATCACCTGAGTTTAGGAGTTCGAGACCAGCCTGGCTAACATGGTGCAACCCCATCTCCACTAAAAATGCAAAAAAAAAAAAAAAAAAAAAAATTAGCTGGGTGTGGTGGTGCACATCCATGATCCCAGCCACTAGGGAGGCTGAGGCAAGAGAATCGCTTGAACCTGGGAGGTGGAGGTTGTGGTGAGCCGAGATTGCACCACTGCACTCCAGCCTGGGCAACAAGAGTGAAACTATCTGGGAAAAAAAAAAAAAGAATTCTACCCTCATTTAGAAAATTTATAAAAGTAAACACACATGTAAAATGCTTTAGCCTGCATCCTCCCTTAGAGAAAAGAAATATTTCTAACAGCAACATTTTTGAAGACACTATTTTCTCCTTCTTTGGATCACTCTACTCTTAAATTGTATTAGGGTGTTGGGTAATCATATAATCATATCCCTTGGGTATTATTTAAAGATTAGAAACACTTCAGCTTTATGAATCATATTTAGGCAAAAGCCAAGAGTCTAGAGGATGAGAGAGATTTGCTGTGTTTTGTTTTAATCACTAGAGATCTGTACTTAAGATCTTGTCCAACTACTACATAAAACAAACAGGCCTCTCTCATTCCTCTATTTTAAGTGATGGAGAAATAAGAAAAAGCATCTGAATGCGGTGGCTCACGCCTGTAATCCCAGCACTTTGGGAGGCCCAGGCGGGTGGATCACTTGAGGTCAGGAGTTCAAGACCAGCCTGGCCAACAAGGTGAACCCCGTCTCTATTAAAAATACAAAAAAAGTTAGCCAGGCATGGTGGCAGACGTCTGTAGTCCCAGCTACTCAGAGGCTGAGGCCAGAGAATTGCTTGAACCTGGGACCCGGAGGCTGCAGGGAGCCAAGATCATGCCATTGTACTCCATCCTGAACAACAGAGTGAGACTTCATCTCAAAAAATCTAAAGAAGAAAAAAGAAAAAGTAACATTCCAGAAGCTGGTATTAACTTATAAATGCATATTCCCAGAATTTAATCACAAATACCCTTGTGAATGAAGAATATTTCACTTCCAAGTTTACAAGATAAATAAGTCCTGGTATCGTTTCAGTCACTTACGTAGCATAGAACTTAGCAAAAGTGTGGATATTTTATTTTGAAAAGCTATATGATTCCTGATACGTCTAAAGCTTTCAGGGATGTATAATCTTTTGGCTTCCCTGGACCACACTGGAAGAAGAAGAATTGTCTCGGGCCATAGCCACACGTAAAATACACTAACACTATGATAGCTGATGAGCTAAGGAAAAAAAAAATTGCAAAAAAAAAAAAAAAATTTCATGTTTTAGGAAAGTTTATGGATTTGTGTTGGGCTGCATTCAAAGCTATCCTTGGCTACATGCGGCCCACGGGCTGTGGTTTGGACACGCTTGGTCTAAACCATCTCACAAATTTCAACAAGCATAATGAGCCACGTAAGAAGATATAATTAACAAAACCAACTCTTTGAAAGGGTCTAGCTCAAGATGGCAGGTGGTACACACAACACTACCCTCTATTTCTAGTCAAAAGTCCATTCAAAGTGAGTAAAAGATATGTTAAAATCAAGTAAGTCCATAAGAGTTAAAAGGGTACCACAAATGACATTTGAGAAATTTGTGGAAGAGACAGGTAAGTAGGGTCGGATTGAGTAACCATGGCAGAGGAATTTAAAACGCCCCAAAATAACAAAAGCCTGAGATGAGGAAGAACCATTTCTTCTTCGTGGACCCTGGATAAGCCTAAAGCTCACAGTCAACAAATATCAAAAGCAGGAATGAATAAAAACGAAGTTCTTGAAACACCAAAGGCTGTCCACTGGCAGCTAGGTAAGGTGACTTCATTCACATACAGTGTTGCTTTCTGATTATTACTGTTATTATTTTTTGAGACAGGGTCTTGCTCTGTTGCCCAGGCTGGAGTGCAGTGATGTGATCATGATCATTGCAGCTTTGACCTCCCAGGCTCAAGCAATCCTCCCACCTCAGCCTCCTGAGTAGTTGGGACTGCAAAGGTGTGCCACCACACCTGGCTAATTTTTAAGTTGTTTTATAGAGACGGGGGTCTCACTATGTTGCCCAAGCTGGTCTTGAGCTCCTGGGCTCAAGCAATCCTCCTGCCTTGGCCTTCTGATTTTTATGTACAGTAGGCTAAGGTTCACTATCCGCAAAGTTAACTTTTGATCCTTTTAGTTACTGTTTTTTAATTACAAGCAATTAAAATCACAAGCAATTAAAAACAATACTTTTTTTTTGAGATAAGGTCTGGCTCGATCCCTCAGGCTAGAGTACAGTGGCACCATCTCAGCTCCCTGTAACCCCTGCCTCCCAGGCTCAAGCCATCTTCCCACCTCAGCCTCCCAAGTAGCTGGGACTACAGGCGCATGCCACAATGCCTGGCTAATTTTTTGTTTTTGTTTTTGTTTTTGTTTTTGAGATGGACTGTTGCTCTATCACCCAGGCTGGAGTGCAGTGGTGCAATCTCAGCTCACTGCAGTCTCCGTCTCCTGGGTTCAAGAGACTCTTCTGCCTCAGTCTCCCATGTAGCTGAGACTACAGGCACGTGCCACCACGCCTGGCTAGTTTTTGTATTTTTTTTATAGAGGCAGGGTTTCACCATGTTGGCCAAGCTGGTCTCAAATTCCTGACCTCATGATCTGCCGGCCTCGGCCTCCCAAAGTGCTAGGATTACAGGCATGAGTCACAGCACCTGGCCTTAATTTTTGTATTTTTTGTAGAGGCAGATTTTCACCATGCTGCCCAGGCTGGTCTCGAACTCGTGAGCTCAAGCAATCAGCCCACTTCAGCCTCCCAAAGTGCTGGGATTACAAGTGTGAGCCACCAGGCTCGACCAAAAACAACACAATTTTAAAACACAACTTAAAAATAACTGGCCTGGACTCAGATTTTTCTAATTCAGTTTTAAGATTGCATTGAGGCTGGGCGCGGTGGCTCACACCTGTAACCCCAGCACTTTGAGAGGCCAAGGCAGGAGGATTGCTTAAGTCCAGGAGCTTGAGAGTAGCCTGGGCAACTTGGTGAAACCTTATCTCTAGAAAAGGTACAAAAATTAGCTGGGCATCGTGGCATGTGTCTGTAGTCCCACCTACCTGGGGGCTGGGGCAGGAGGATCACTTGAGCTCAGGAGGCGGTGGGCCTGTAGTTGCACCACTGCATTCCTGCCTGGATGACAGAGCAAGACTCTGTCTCAAAAAATGAAATAACATAAAAATAAGTTCTGAATCCAGAGAATCTGAAGCAATAAGACTGGCAACTCAGAATCAGATATACATTTTTAATAAATTTCATGGCTAAAGAAAATTGAGAAAGGGAATCATTATTTCACTCCCTGCCCGTGTAGAGGCAGGACTCCATCTGAAGGTTGTCTACAGTCTGGGCCTGGGTAATATCCTGGGATCACAGTCCAACAAGGATCTCATCCCAAACCATGGATGGGTCTTTTCACCTCCCAGTAAACACTCATCTAACTCATGATTTCTCTAGGGACAAGTCAATGAATCACTTTTAAGATGGCCATTCTTCTAATGATAATCAAACTTTCTGCAAAAAGAAAATTTAAGGCCAAAGTGTTATCATGACTTCCTCAGAAATCAGAAGCACCCTTTCACTAACATAAGCAGTGCTGAGGCCACCCTAGGACCGTTGCCAGAACAATCACGGCAGTGGGAGGGATGCAGCAGACTCTTCAGCCTTCCTGCCATCTTGGCTCTGTGGAAACATCTCAGCTTCTATGCAGTCTGGCCAAGGGCATCCTTCTTATCAAAAAACCACTCTCCAAGCCCACAGCCTTAAATATTTTCTTCCCATCTAGGAGAACAAATTACCCCCAAATGCGAGGTTTTAAAATCAGGAACAGCTGAAAATTAGAAACCAGTACAGGTAGAACTTAAAAACAACAACAACAACAAAAACCACTGGTAGCCAGTTTTTGAGTTAAATATATTGACTTTGTAGGATATAAAGTAAAATGCAATAAATAAAATGAGTATCATGATATGGTTTAGTTCTGTGTCTCCACCAAGTCTCATGTCGAATTGTAATCCCCAGTGTTGGGGGTGGGGCCTGGTGGGAGGTGACAGGATCATGAGGGTGGCCCTTCATGAAAGGCTTAGCACCATCCCCTTGGTGCTGTTCTCATGATAGTGAGTTATCCTGAGATCTGGTTGTTTATAAGTATGCAGTGTGTACCTCCTCCTCTGATATGGTTTGGCTGTGTCTCCACCCAAATCTCATCTTGAATTGTACTCCCATAATTCCCACGTGTTACAGGAGGGACCCGGTGGGAGATGATTTGAATCATGGGGGCAGTTTCCCCCATACTGTTCTCATGGTAGTGAATACGTCGCATGAGATCTGATGGTTTTATCAGGGGTTTCCACTTTCGCGTCTTCTGTATTTTCTCTTGCTGCCGCCATGTAAGAAGTGCTTTTCACCTCCCACCATGATTTTGAGGCCTCCCCAGCCATGTGGAACTGTAAGTCCAATTAAACCTCTTTTTCTTCCCAGTCTCGTGTATGTCTCTATCAACAGTGTGAAAACAGACTAATATGCCCTCCCTCTCTCTTGCTACTGCTCTGGCCATGTAAGATATACGTGCTTCCCCTTCGCCTTCTACCATAACTGTGAGTTTCCGGAGGCCTTCCCAGAAGCCAAGCAGATGCCAGCATCACACTACCTGTACGGCCCATGGAACTATGAGACAATTACACTTCTTTTCTTTATAAATTACCCAGTCTCAGGTGTTTCTTTATAGCAATGTGAGAATGGACTAATATATATCATTGGATAAAATTTTTGTGACAGTGTTCTCGAGAGTTGCACTCCTACTTTAAATTATTTGAATCTTACTGTCAAATGACAGCATATCACTAGTTTTTAAAAGAATGCAATGTAAGACAAGATAAAAAAACATATAATTAAAATATTAGTAAACTGATACTAATAAGCTATTGGTAATTAATTTGGACCACTGAAACCAAATTAACAAGGAAATTTATACAGTGCTGCATGAACCTTTACTTTTTTTAAAAAAAAAGCAAAAAATCAAATATATTATATTGAGAACTAATTAAATTGTGCCAAGATGCAGTCTGAAAGCTGTTTCGTGTGCAGGTAACATGGCAACAAGGAAGTGGAGGGAGGAATGCAGGAAGTGGACAAGCATTTATTGGCAGCTACCATCAAAGAGGAACTGCCCCAAGGTAGCATCTCAGTCATTCCTCCCAACAGCCTTCCTCCCAATTTACCCACAAATAAATTGGGAATCTTATTAATTCATCAGAGATCTTATTTCCTCAAAGTCACACAGCCTGTAAGTGCAATACAATTAAGAATTTTTTTTTTTTTTGAGACGGAGTTTCGCTCTTGGTGCCCAGGCTGGAGTGTGTCCTCAGCTCACCGCAACCTCCACCTCCCGCGTTCAAGCGATTCTTCTGCCTCAGCCTCCTGAGTAGCTGGGATTACAGGCATGAGCCAACACGCCCGGCTAATTTTGTATTTTTAGTGAGACAGGGTTTCTCCATGTTGGTCAGGCTGGTCTTGAACTCCCTACCGCAGGTGATCCGCCTGCCTCAGCCTCCCAAAGTGCTCGGGTCAGGCCAAGAATTTTTTTTACACAAACAACTCCCTTTTCCTTGAGTTAGGTTAATCCTGACTCCAAAGTCCATGTTCTTTGCACTACATTTTTTTTTCTTTTTGAGATGGAGTTTTGCTCTTGCTGCCCAGGCTGGAGTGAAATGGTGTGATCTCGGCTCACTGCAACCTCCACCTCTTGGGTTCAAGCAATTCTCCTGCTCCAGCCTCCCAAGTAGCTGGGATTACAGGTGCCTGCCACCATGCCTGGCTAACTTTTGTATTTTTAGTAGAGATGAGGTTTCACCATGTTGCTCAGGCTGGTCTTGAACTCCTGACCTCAAGTGATCCACTGGCCTCGGCCTCCCAAAGTGCTGGGATTACAGGCGTGAGCCACAGCACACCCAGCCTCCAGTAAGTTCTAATGTCTCCCTTCAGGGCCATACGAGGGAAAGTCTCAAGGTCCCTCGGGGGCTGCCGGCACATCAGCATCCCAGGGCTCTTGCCCTCTTCTACACTAAATAGAATTACATTAGCTTAAAATGATGCTATAAACTACTCTGAGCCACAGAGTTGCTGTTTTGATACTATTCTCTGAGCCTAAGACAGAAGAAAAGCTTCTCCTTGGTCCATTTGGTACATCAGTAAGTCCTAATATTTAGGGTACAAAATGGTTGTGTTTATGATGAAATCTGCTGTTTAGCAAGCAGAGCACTACAAAAGCAGTGTGTATTTCTTTCATTTGAAATAAATTTTTTAGGCCAGATATGGTGGTTCACACCAGTAATCTCAGCACTTTTTGGAGGTGGAGGCGGGAGGACTACTTGAGGCCAGGAGTTCAAGACCAGCCTGGGCAACACAGTGAGAACCCTGCCTCAACAACAACAAAATTATTTTAATTAGCTGAGGAGGGAGGATTGCTTGAGCCCAGGAGTTTGAGGCTGTGATCGTGCCACTGTACTCTAGCCTGGGCAACAGAGCAAGACCTTTTCTAAGAAAGAGGTTTTTTTGGTTGTCTTTTTTATTTTTTTTTTAAAGTAGTTACTCTTATAGTTAGAAAACAGAATGTTGAAATTTCCTTGTTTTAAAATCTAAACATTGGACTCATGCAATAGTAGAGTGAACAGAACCAACTAGCTGGGTGTAATTGTTTTCTGAGCTCTGTGTCTGGGCTATCAGCCATCAGGAAAATCTCTCCTAGGATTCCATACATATTCCATAAAATGCCTCTACAGAATTATCTCATCATAAATCACAACATCCCATCTATTTTTACGGGGGGAAGGAGGAGGGACCCTGTACCATGAAGGTAAGAATAAAAATTGCATTATAAAACTCTGCCTTCATCCAGCCACAAGTTTATTAAAAGTTCTTCTTCTCATCTTAAGTTTAAATAAGAGCTCTTTTCTTTTTAATATTTCAAAAAGTTTATTCATTTCTTTACAGTAGTGGGATAATGAAAAAAAGAGGGGAAAAAAACCTTTCTCCATTATTCCTAGATCAAATTTTCATACTAATAAAGTTGGTAAAATTAAAACTTGTAGACTATTTAGAAATGTGCTATTATGGACAGCACCACCCCAAAACTGTTCATCTGTTTCATCAACATAGCATTCCTCATCTTCATCTCAATGACTGCCTAGTTGGCCCCATTTTTTTTTTCTTTCCTTCTTTTTTTTTTTTTTTTTGAGGAGTCTCACTCTTGTCATCCAGGCTGGAGTGCAATGGTGCAATCTTGGCTTACCGCAACCTCCGCCTCCTGGGTTCAAGCCATTCTCCTGCCTCAGCTTCCCGAGTAGCTGGGATTACAGGTACCCGCCACCAAGCCCAGGTGATTTGTTTGTATTTTTAGTAGAGACAGAGTTTCACCATGGTGGCCGGGCTGCGTCTCAAACTCCTGAGCTCAGGTAATCCACCCGCCTCAGCCTCCCAAAGTGCTGGGATTACAGGTGTGAGCCACCACGCCTGGCCATCAGCCCCATTTTTAAGTGGGAGACAAGTTCAAGGAAATGTTTCTAAATATGCCACTAACTTAAAACTACAAGCAGAGTACAATTCTGAGTCATGCTTATTAACTTGTTAAACACTCAATATTCACAAAGTTAACTGGGCCCGGTGGCTCACGCCTGTAATCCTAGCACTTTGGGAGGCTGAGGTGGGTGGATCACTTGAGGTCAGGAGTTCGAAACCAACCTGGCAAACATGGTGCATCCATACCTCTACTAAAAATACAAAACAAAAATTAGACGGAAGTGGTGGCAGGCGCCTGTAATCCCAGCTACTTGGGAGGCTGAGGTAGGGGAATCACTTGAACCCAGAAGGCGGAGGCTGCAGTGAGCTAAGATCGCGCCACTGCACTAAAGCCAGGACGACAGAGCAAGACTCTATCTCCAAAAAAAAAAAAAAAAAAAAAAAAAAAAAAAAAAAAAAAAAAAAAAAATTCACAGAGTGGTTACTAAGTGTCAGGTACTATTCCAGACACTGGACATTCAAAAACCAACATGAAAACTATTAGAGTTGGGCCAGATAAATTTCAAATAAATTCTACTTACAGAATCATTTTGAAATACACAGACCATCCCTGATTTACAACCTTTTCGCTTACTATTTTTCCACTTTATGATGATGGGAAAGGGACATGCATTCAGTAGAAACTGCTTTAAATTTTGATCTTTTCCCAGGCTAGCCGTACACAGAACAAGGGTGTCTTGAGGCGCTGGGCAGCAGTGACAGCAAATCGCGGTTTCTGGTCAGGCATGCAATCACAAGACCAAACAACCAGTACTCCGCAGTGTACTAAGCTGCCAGCATTTTTGGATGTTGTTTTGTGTTTTCACATCCCATCCTATCTATAAATGCCCATTTTTTACTTATGATATTTTCAACTTCTGATGGGTTTATCTACTCATAAGCCCGAGGAACATCTGTAACGCCTTGGTCTTCTTTCCCCCAGAGAATCATTACATTGAAATCTAATGTTTCAGGGAATACTTTTTCCAAAAATAAGGGTCCTAAAAGGAAACCTTATTAAAAATAAAGCACTTTCACTAACAAAATATATGTCACTGTCATGTAACCACAGAGCTCAAAGGGATTCCAGGAGAACATCAAAGTAGACTCCTAACCCTAGCCATGACTGTGCCAAAACTGTCCTACATGAAAACTTTAATAAAACACAGCAAGTAAATATTACAGCAAAGCAGCATTCATTTACAAGAAACAAATGTTGGAACTGATTTTCCTAATCTAACTGGGATTCTGAACAGAGGAAACCCTGTCTACTATTAATAGGTTAGGCATTGTTTTTCTCAGGGAAAAAAAAGTTATATGAAGAAATTACATATATTTTTAAAATGTTATTTAGCACATGCTTTCTGTTTGTTAAAAAGAGCCGCTAGGGCCACAGCTCTTAATGCAAGAGCTGAGCTCTGGCTCTTTCCTTGGACTCTGATCCATTCCACCCTCTCCAGCCCCCAGGGAGTTTTTAATCTGATCCGTCAATTCTGGCAGGAGCTACATTTCCTAGAGAGGAGGGTCAGTATCAACCTCTGGCTAGGGCTCACGCTTTTATGGAGCTGCCTATAAGGTTTCAAGATTTCAACCTCAAGTATGGTCCTAGTGGAAGTGAAGGAGAGCAGAGGCTGCCAACCGTGGTGCATGTTCTGCCCAGCTTTAGGGGTAAAAGCTGCCCCTGTCCTCCAGCCCAGCTCAGCATAGTCCTCTCTTCTGCATGAACATTTGGAGGCCAAAGCCAGAAGGAATCAGGAAGGGGGGCTCTCCTCTGCCTCCCTGTGCCATCGTCTCTTGCTCACCTGTGACATTCAGGGACTTGCTGAGGGGCTGGGTGTGGTCCAAGGCTTTCTTAGCCTCAGTCCTTCTACGAACTGGAAAAAGGAACCTACTCTGGGCCGGCTCCTGCTGGATCCCGGGGCTGCTGGCTGCCCTGTTGCGGGCACTGCTTGGGCTGCCCCCAAAGTGGGCCTGGTGTGGTCTTGAGTATGCCTGGATACCTTGGCAAAATGCCATCAAATAGCAGGACCAATCCTAAAACAGTTTCTGCATCTAGTGGTGATTTTCATACTGTTCTGACATGACTCTGGGGCTCCAAGGGTGTGCTTCATGGGTCAACACAAGGGGAAATCAGGGAGACACAGAGACTGATCCTATTCCCATCCCTCCCGACAATCTGGCTCTCATCTGCTTTTACATAGTGAAATTCCACAAAGATTTCTTTGGAAGAAAGGATTTTACTAATTTTTAAGAGACTGTGAAAACCGCTATTTCTAGTTTACCTCACACACATACAAATCATCTACTTAAGGTCACAACTAACCTGACTGCTAGAGGCCAGCAGGGGGCACTTCACTGTGGCAGCAGACACCTCAACCGCCATCTTGGTCTCTCTTTGCTCAACAGCATGGTTCTATCAGGTAGCCCACAGTCTAAGTTTCCTACCCTATATACTAATGTTGACGACTGCTAACATTTCAGAAACATACCCTCTTAGGAAAAGGTTAACATTTCTTCGAATGATCTGACCTAATCAGTGGCTCAACACCAATGAAGACATTTACCTGACAGGAAGTCATGGGAGCAGTTGAGAACAGTAGTTCCTGGTTGTATCCAAGTAAGGGGAATCTCTTCTGGCTTACGTGAGCCTAGGACCACAATGTCAGCCTCATGAAGCTAAAAGGAGAAAGAAAAAAACATGCACAGTTTGATCTGAGGCATAAAGACACAACTAACCACTGATGTCAAATGAGTTCAACACAATCCCAGATCCACAGCTTTGTTCCAAGCTGCTGACAAGGATGGAATCGCTTTACTAATTCCTTTCAAGCATGTATTAATACAAACAGAAAATGATTATCATATCCTAGAAAGAAAAGAAAATAGGACTTAAAAAATATCTTCAGGGTAGTCACTTCAGCATACATACTGCATGTGGAGTATTATCATTTACATGTTTTCACCACTAACTATAATATCAAGAAAAATGATGGGGCAACCGGGCACAGTGGCTCACGCCTGTAATCCCAGCACTTAGGGAGGCCGAGGCAGGTGGATCATGAGGTCAGGAGTTCGAGACCAGACTGGCCAACACAGTGAAACCCTGTCTCTGCTAAAAATACAAAAATTAGCCAGGCGCACTGGCAGGGGCCTGTAATCTCAGCTACTCAGGAGGCTGCGGCACAAGAATCGCTTGAACCCAGGAAGCAGAGGCTGCAGTGAGCCAAGATCACACCACTGCATTCCCACCTGGGAGACAGAGCGAGATCCTATCTCAAAAAACAAAAAAGAGGAAAACAAGGATGAAGGCCATGAGGTCTGGCCCACACAGTGGGCTTGTTGGCCTGTATAATGGCACCATCACAATGAGACCCCTATAGAACTGTTACTATACCCATGGAAGGATTTTCAGGAGCTTGAGAAAGAATTTCACTTTCTCTGAGGCCCTGGTTAGTCTCTTGTCCAACCGTTCATTTTTTTGCCCTGAGAGAGTAGAAAGAATGCAACCACTCCAACAAAATGCATTGATCGTGTCCATCCTATTTGCATTTTGATCATCCAGTACTGGAGGAACAAGTCTGGTAGGAAGTTGACATTAAGACAAAGTGGTAGGCAAAGAGGCTGGCTCTGACTTTAACCAAAGAATAGCTCCCCAAGCCCCACTGAGCAACTGATGATTTCAAACTGGATCCCTATGCGGAGCGAGGGGTGAATAGGAATATTAGACTTGCAGAAGAGAATAGCTACAATTGTACAGGTCAGCTAGGTGTTGTAAGTATTACCTCACTGAATATTCCAAATGAGTGAGATTGGTATTACTATGCTCATTTAACAGACAAGGAAACTGGGGCTCTCAGACACAAATAGCTCTACGGTATGTCCTGTGTCTCCTAGTGAATCCAGTCTTAGAGATCCTAGTGAACCTAGGCAGAAAGAGGGCGACTGACAGTCCCTTCCCCCACTGTCTTTCCTGTGGACTTTGTTGTCCTGCAACTAACCACAGAGTCTCTGGGGTCAAACAGACAGAGGGGCAGATTATGGAACACAAAAGCATCCCCACTGCCACTGCCCCCACCAAACCACCAAATAAACGTGCTGGAGACACCCTTATCCATTCTCAGCTTACAGGCTGATCATTATAGATCCTGTGGAAGAACCAGGACAGCTCCTCAGACTGAGGACGATCAACACTATTTGGGCAAAAGGGTACATCAGCTGATGCCTTTTAGAAATCTTGGGACAAGAGATGATAGTGGGAGCAAACCTTTGACAGTCCTACCTGGTTTATGAACAGAAAAGCCAAGATCAAGGGCAGATCCAAGTCCCCTGACAGAGGAGGAGCATGATAAAAATGTAAATGCATGTCTTTTCATAGAGCTGACAAAGCCAACTTTAAAAGTTAACACCTTGGAAATATTTGATCAATTTGACCATGTGAATAGTGAAGTGTATTAACATTCATTGATTATCCATTAATAAGCCAAACAGTATTCCCTGCTTTTCAGCTTCTGACTGTATGAATCTACTGTATTAATCACCTTAAAAAGAAAAGAGAAAGCCCTACTAAAACATTTGCCTAGGCCAGACATGTTGGCTCATGCCACCATGCTGGGTAATCCCAGCACTTTGGGAAGCCAGGGTGGGAAGACTGCTTGAGCCCAAAAGTTTGAGAACAGATTGGGCAACATAGGAAGGCCCTGTCTTTACAAAAATAAAATAAAATAGAAATCAGCCAGGTGTGGTGAGGCATGCCTGTGGTCCTAGTACTTCGGAGGTAGAGGTGGAAGGATCGCTTGAGCCCAGGAGGTCATGGCTGCAGTGAGCCGTGATCAAGCCGCTTCACTCCAGCCTGGATGACAGGGCAAGACCCTGTCTCAAAAACAAAACAAAACACATTTGCCTAAATAACCATTCTTCTGTGCCACAGGGCCAAGATACCACCAAACCTCACCAAGAACTTTGCAGCCAAATGAGAATCACTTGAACCTGGGAAGCGGAGGTTGCAGTGAGCCAAGATCGCACCACTGCACTCCAGCCTGGGCAATGGAGTGAGACTCTGTCTCAAAAAAAAGAATTGCGCAGCCAATATCACCAGCAATCTAGTCCCTTAAGCCACCATTGTGATGGTGCCATTATACAGGCCAGTAAGCCCACTGTGTGGGCCAGACCTCACCTATGTGAAAAACAGCTAGAGTTCCTGGTGATGGTATATTTAGGGAGAAAGAAGTGTTCTAGTAGAAAGAGGATTTTAAACATCTGTATAAAAAATTGTATTTCTTCATTTATATATAGTACTGTCAAAAATTCAACCACAGTAATCCTCAAGAGAAATGCAAATGTTTAAGCTTTGTCGCAGTTCTGCAGATAAGAAACACCATTTTGCTAGATTTTCAGGCAGAATAGCAGCAAAACCAGAACATGGTAAAACAACTGTAAAAAGGAGGTTAATATGAACACGGCTGAAATGTTCATTTTGGAGAAAGCCAAGGATCACAGGTTCACACAAGTCCCCTAAGAACAGTTAGTTTCCTACACGTGGTATCTTTGATACAACCTGTTCTTTTCATTACCTATAAATCTTGGAAATCTCATTCCAACTCCTCAACTCCATACCTACACACAACTCTAAAGTGGGATGTGCTCATCCGCAACTGGGGAACAGCTAATTCCACAGAGAAAACACAAAAATCTCCTCGCTTAGCAATGATTGCATCATAGATGTTAATTCTTTCTGGAAAGGAAAAGTGCTAGATGCTTAAATCAGTAAATACCACGCCGAGGACAAGGTAAGATTTTAATGAGCTAAAATTCAAGGAGAATTTTCGTCTCACTTGCTGTTCCTACTCTCCTCCTCCCAAATGGGAAAGACCCCGGCCAAAGCTTGGCTTAAAACTCTACCTCATAACAAAGTATTGCTTTTTCTGCCGAGAAGAGTGGAGCAGCTTAAAGCAAACCACCCCATTCCCCAGGCAGAGAACCGAATTTTAAAACAACAGCAAGACGCAGATACGCAGACACTTAACAGGGAGCGTGTGGGGGTGCAGCAGTTTAGATAACACGAAGATGAATTTTCTCAAAGTCATGAATTTTTAAGCTAGAGAGACAAGCATCTGAATATAAAGAGACGGGGGAAAGGGAGGACAGATGGAATTTGGAAAGTTATATAGAATATTGTAATTTTGTATTTAGCAAATAAAATGCATTAAAATGTTTTAAACTAAATACAGCCCTACCCTCTTGACTAGAAGACAGTATGTATCTTCTGCTATCAATGTGTTTTGAAACAGTTCATATCAATAAGAATCTCAGGTATGAGATCTGTATATACTTCAAAATCCAGAATGGGTAAAACAAAAGATATTTTCTAAAGAACTGTGGTTTATATCACTTGAGACCTATGACAACTGTTTCTATGTCCTTCAAACATTACCAACAAAGTTCAGAAAACCAAGTTCAATTCCTCATGAGGGTCAGTTGAATAAAAAAGAAAGAAAACAATGTTCAAAATGATGGACATTACTTTTAAAAATTAACAGGTAGGCGCTTTGTCCAGCAATGATGTGCTTCTAAAATTACAACTGAAGACATTGGCATTCTCGACTAGTGCCTGAGTGACGGCTGGTCAATGGTCAGACACAGAGAACAGAGCAGGGTGTGGAGGGCAAGCGAGGGGCTCTACCACGCCGAGGTGGTCCCTTGCTTGATTTTCACTCTAATGAACTGGGACATACTGTAGTTTGTGTGCGCCCAGTTAAGTGGATTTATGGGTTACATTACGCTCCACTGTAGATTCTTCACAAGACTTTATGTAATTAGTTATTTATTTTTGGAGACGGGGTCTCACTCTGTCCTCTAGGCTGGAATGCAGTGGCATGATCTCAGCTCACTGCAGCCTTGACTCCTGGGCTTAAGCGATCCTCCCACCTCAGCCTCCAAGTAGCTGGGGCTATAAATGTGCTCCACCATGCCTGGTTCATTTTGTTTTTTAAATGTTTTTTGTAGAGACAGGGTTTCACCATGTTGTCCAGGCTGGTCTTGAATTCCTGGGCTCAAGTGATCCCGGCCTGGGGCTTCCAAAGTGCTGGGATTACAGGCGTGAGCCACTGTGCCTGGCATACAGTACTTTATGATCAGACAGGGCATGTCCATGAAAATCTTAGGTAGCAAGGGGACTCCTAGACTACCTTGTGGCAAAGTTTCTATAAAGAGTTAGAAGTCAGTTTTCTAAGAAAAACATCACTTTTATCAGATGTCAAAATGTGTGCACTTTTTCTTTTTCTTTTTTTTTTTTTTTGAGACAGAGTCTTCGCTCTGTTGCCCAGGCTGGAGTACAGTGGCACGATCTCGGTTCACTGCAAGCTTCGCCTCCCGGGTTCACGCTATTGTCCTGCCTCAGCCTCCCGAGCAACTGGGACTACAGGTGCCTGTCACCACGCCCGGCTAATTTTTTGTATTTTTAGTAGAGACGGGGTTTCACCATGTTAGCCAGGATGGTCTCGATCTCCTGACCTCGTGATCAGCCAGCCTCAGCCCCGCAAAGTGCTGGGATTACAGGCGTGAGCCACTGCACCCAGCCACACTTTTTCTTAATATAGAAAAGAAGCTATCAGGTTGGGCTACAGTGTGTGGCTCACACAGTCAGATGTGTTTTAGGAAGATTCCTCTGGAAGCTGGATTGAGAATGCCTTAGAGGAGGTAGGAAGAAAAGCAAGATACTGAGGAGGCATCTGCAGGAAGCTAGGTGCCCAGGTCTGGAACTGAGAATGGCCTGGGAGCATGAGGATGCGGGTCGGGACACACAGCATTTAGGTGATGGTTAAAACCAGAAGTGTGGATTCCCCAAGGGAAACTGGCAGAATGGGAAGGAAAATGGGTTAACAGACATCCTTGGGGAGCACTAATCTTCAATGGTTAGAGATAAGGAACACATGATGGAGACCATCATGTCCCGGTGGCCCAGGAGCTAGGAAGGGGCATTTTCATTCAGGCCAAGGGAAAAGGGTGTGGACAACAGGTTGATATGACGGCCGTGGTCAAGCAGGATTAACGCAAAAAATATACTTTTGGCAATTAGGCATCACTGGTGACTTTGCTACAGAAATGGGCATTAGGAACCATGCCTGATACAGTCCTGCCATTTCTGTAGAGTGTGTTGCCTGCAAATGGAGATTTCATTCAGGCAGACTGCCTGAGCATTCATGAGCAGATGCCCTGTTTATTCATTTATGTATATACACAAAATATCTAAATATATAATATGTTATAATATATAGTATATATAATATAACATATTATATAGTGTGTGTGTGTGTGTGTATATATATATATATTTTTTTTTTTTTGAGATGGACTCTCACTCTATGGCCCAGGCTGGAGTGCCGTGGCACAATCTCAGCTCAATACAACCTCCACCTCCCGGGTTCAACGATTCTCCTGTCTCAGCCTCCTGAGTAGCTGGGATTATAGGCGCCCACCACCACACCCGGATACTTTTTGTATTTTTAGTAGAGATGGGGTTTCCCCATGTTGGTCAGGCTGGTCTCAAACTCTTGACCTCGTGATCTGCCTGCCTCGGCCTCCCAAAGTGCTGGGATTACAGGCGTGAGCCACCATACCCAGCCTATTCATTAATTTTTTAAACTCTAAATGTCTAACTTTGTATTTGAAATTAAATGAACATTGATCATAAGATTATTGCTTCGAAGCTATGAATCCATATCCACCTTTCTCTGCAGTATTAAGCATACCATTAAATAGGAATGTTAAAATAATAGTATAACTACTCTAAACTAAGAACGTCAAACCATCTTCATTTAGATGTTGTCATACTTTGGCAAGATAAGGGGATGACAATTGCAGCAAAAGGTATTTTACCCACTTCATGTCCACCCAGTGATCTCATCCTGGGAGAATTTTTTTCCTTTCAGGAATTGGGTGTATTTCTTTTATTTCTGTGATTAGTAGAACAAATTATTGGCTTTTAAAATTTTAAGACATTTCTTATGATTATTTCATAAATCAAAATGAGTACAAGCCAAATGGACATCTGGGAATTGGGAGTACAGCATTTATCTGCCAAATTTTTTCCCTAAAAAATAATAAGTGACCTTCCTTTTTCTAAATGTTCCTAAGTTCACCTCTAACTTCACCATTCAACCTAATTTACTGCTCAACATATGAGAAGAAAATATCAAAGATACTTAGTTGTGTCCAAAATGCTGGAAAAGACAATTCTTCTGGAAGTAAGCTTCACACTTAAAAAAGTCATGACAGATGATAAAAGGAAAACTGAAACACCATTCTGGGAATGGATATACTTTAATGACTCATCAAAAATAATTCCCTTCTACAGGAGAATCACTTGAACCCAGGAAGCAGAGCTTGCAGTGAGCTGAGATCGTACCACTGCACTCCAGCCTGGCGACAGAGCAAGACTCCGTCTCAAAAAGAAAATAATAATAATAATTCTCTTCCCTATACTTTAGGAAAAACAAAATTCAAAAGTGGGGCCAAGAGAGAGAATGTGTGTGTAGATGGGGGGTGGTAATAGGGAGTTTCCTTCACATGACAAAGACTTAGAACCAAAATACCTTATTTTGGTTCCTTTAGTACAAAAACTAAGGAAATGCTCAAGTTGCAGTTCCCAGGGCAACATCAGGCAAGCCAGGCTCCTAGAAGAACAGCAGCCCCAAGGATTCATGCCCGAGCCGCCAGCCACAAACTTTCATCCATACAGCGTCTTCACATTCATGCAAACTGCCGTTGCCGGGGCAAATTCTGCTTTGCATTTCCTGACATTTATGCTTTTCAGTTCTGAGTCTCACATTGCACATCAACAGATTTCTGCATTCCATTTCCTTTCAGAAACTCTCCGGGCCTCTGCTGCCTCCTTTGAAAAGTGAGGAATTGAGGTGCAGTGGGAGAACACCATGGGTGGAGTTCCTGCCACCTGCATTCAAGTCCAGACACTGCTCCTTGCCAGCGACAATCAGGGTCAAGGCTCTCTGGTGAGCATAATGTCCAGTTTGCAGGGTTGCCAGGTGAGTGCGAGGCATATATGAAAAAGCCGTGAAAAGGAAATCTCCACACAATTATAAGGTGCTTCATTGTTACAGGTTATGTTTAAGACGTTCCCATTTAAAGATTCTAATACTGGCCAGGCGCGGTGGCTCATGCCTGTAATCCCAGCACTTTGGGAGGCCGAGGTGGGCAGATCACCTGAGGTCAGGAGTTTGAGACCAGCCTGACCAACATGGAGAAACCCTGCCCCTACTAAAAATACAAAATTAGCTGGGTGTGGTGGCACATGCCTGTAATCCCAGCTACTCAGGAGGCTGAGGCAGGAGAATCACTTGAACCCGGGAGGCGGAGATTGTGGTGAGCTGAGATCATGCCATTGCGCTCCAGCTTGGGCAAGAAAAGCAAAACTCCGTCTCAAAAAAAAAAAAAAAAAAATCGAATTCCACGTCCTTAAAAAGCATTCACATTGGAGAAGGGGTGGAAAAGAAAGCCAGACACTGCTGATGGTGCAGAAAAGCAGATGGGAGATGACCCACCGCCAGTGGGCTGAAGGCGATGCTTCCCGCCTGTTCTCTGCAGGACACAGGCCTGCGGCCCTTCTTCCAGAATTGGGGTAGGCTCTCTTTTGTGCAGTCTACACCTCCCTTCCCCATCTGGCCCCTGATGACCACAAAGACTTATTTGTGGTTGGCCACAGGTGACTGCAAAGTAACAAAGATAGAGGCTGAAACTTACCCCACAGCTAAGAAGTGAGTTAAAGCTCCAGATGAAGTTTCCCACAGAAAAATCGGAAAGGAGGTCTATATGACTCCACTGCAGTGGAACTGGCTTCGCAATCCCATGACCCTAACTCCATTTACACTATTATCTCTATGAGAAAATACATTCCATGTTCAGACCAACCTTCAAACATTTAGAACACAATCCACTGAGACTGAAATTAGAGTATTTTGCCTATAAGGTATGGGAAGGGCATCATAAAAGGGAGGTACTTTTGGGAAAAGTGGAGATAGATGGTGTTTTAATTGTATTTTTACTCAAATATTTGGCATAAGAACAGTACATCATTTCTTCTCAATTTCAGTTTCTCAGCTTAAATTCTGAACCACCTAAGACCAGTCTATTAATTACACGACCCACTCCCACCACCCTTGTTTTTTTGTTTTTCTTTCTGTTTTTGTTTTTTGAGACGGAGTCTCACTTTGTTGCCCAGGCTGGAGTGCAGTGACACGATCTCGGCTCACTGCAAGCTCCGCCTCATGGGTTCACGCCATTCTCCTGCCTCAGCCTCCTGAGTAGCAGGGACTACAGGTGCCCCCCACCACGCCTGGCTAATTTTGTTTTTGGTTTTGGTTTTTTTTTTTTTTTTTTTTAGCAGAGACAGGGTTTCACCGTGTTAGCCAAGATGGTCTCGATCTCCCAACCTCGTGATTCGCCTGTCTTGGCCTTCCAATGTGCTGGGATTATAGGCGTGAGCCACCACACCAGGCCACACAGCCCCTTCTTGGTCTTATGCCCATTACTTTGAATATATCGTCTCACAAATCCTTCTCTCAGCACTGCTAAGTATAATGGCCTGATTTTTTTTTGACTTTCCAAAAAGTTCTATTCACCTTCTTCCCTGGTATTAATAAACAGAGCAATGATCAGACAGAAGCAAGAGGGGAAAGTGGGGAGCTGACCCCCTAAATCTGTCAAACAAAGCTCAGGGGCCGACACTATCCAGTGCACTTAATTCCACACTTCTGATGACCTGGGTTACTGGTGACCTCAGTCACTCACTGAGCACGAGGCTGTGATGCCCAGGAGGGTCCAGTGCTTTTTTTCTCCATCTCACCCACAGCAGGCAGGGGAGGGAATGAACTCGCATAACTGAGGCTGTCTTGTGTGCTCACCCCTGCCCTTTCCAAAGGTGCTCACCATCCCCTCTGAAAGGGGAGCCTGGATAGCTGGTGATGAGCCCCAGGCCTCAAGGAGGGGACAGCATTCAGTCTACTTCAGCTCAACTCTCTTAACAAGCATGGCTCTGGAATTACAAACATCAAAATAAAATAAGAGTGAATTCAACACAAGCCGAGTGTCTAGGGTCTTGGTGTCTCTCATCTGAGGTGGCAGGTGATTTTTGGTTTTCGAGATTAGAGATTAGACTTTATGTGATGATCTAGAATAAGAGCTGCATGGGACAGTGTTAAAAATACAGGCTGTTGTGCCACCGCTACCATTTTTTAATCACATGATCTTTGCAAAGTCTCCTCTCTGAGCCTCAGTTTCCTCATCTGTAATATGGGGAGGATGACAGTCCTGCCTAACAGAATAAGTGTGAAGACCACTGAGATAACAGGAGTACAAGACAGTGCCTGGTTCAGAGTAGCCATTCTGTCAATTAACATTAGCTGTCATTACTGTCACAACAGCACATTCCTGCTTTCAGTGCATTCCATCCTGTTCAAAGGAGAATTGTCATGTAACTCACTAATCTAGTGCAGTTTAAAAGCTAGAGTTCCTCCCTTCTCCTGTTTGGAATAGACATTATTCTTTTTTTCAAAAAGTCATCCTTTCATATGTATAATACAAGTACATTTAGAATTTTCCAATTCACTTTTAAAAGCCGTTCATGAGCCATGCCATGCACTAAATTTAAACTAAAAAGAACTTTGTGATAGTTCAGCTTTGCTAAAAAAAAAAAAAAAACCTAGACACTTTGATCCTTCAAAGATGAAAAAGACCTATATTTTTTCCTTCTGTGAATACCAGGTTTGAGGATCTCTGTGCTCAGGAGGAGAGGGAGAAATGAGATCCTCTGAGAAAAACAAAATAAAACGCTTCTCTGATTTCTAGGTTATTTCTTCTGCATGCAGCTGAGGTTTACCTCATCTCCCAGCTGGAGACCATTTCAGCATTGTCCAGCTGTGCCCTAACCACAGGTTCAGAGGAGACTCCCGAGGGAGCAGGGCCCCACCCATACCTGCCCACCTCTTCCTTCCACACCGAGGGCACCACTCCACCTTGTAAACACCAAATGCAAAACCACGCCCACTTCAGACTGGTTTTGGCATCAGAGTGAAATCATCGAGGTCAGGAAGAGGTTATCTCCAAATCTAGACTCATTCCTGAGAGTGATACCAACAGTGTCATGCCCCTGCAGGGCCCAGGACGCTGGGTGTGGGGGTCTGCATTTGGGTGGAGGAAAGGCCGGGGGGGTTCCCTAGCCCTGCCCAAAGGCACTAGCTCCACTGCCTTGGCTTCCTGACATGTGACACTCCACAGCATATGGCTAATTTGGACAAATGCCCAGGTGTTCTTCCCCTCCCCACCTCTAGGGTCTCCGTGGAAATGCTCAACGCATCTCCAAGCCTGGAAAAGATGCTCAGAAACAGAACAGGAAATTTATTCTCAATTTTCAACTATACACCCCAATAGGCCTAAGTTACAAAGCTACCAAACACAGAAGTCTATTCTGGTTTCTGTGGAACCCTAAGAAGTTCAATTCTTCATGTTCAGGCTCCATGGAGATTTTATACCTAATTAGTGTCCATAAAATATCCTTCCGACTGGGCGCGGTGGCTCATGCCTATAATCCCGGCACTTTGGGAGGCCAAGGCAGGCGAATCACTAGGTCAGGAGATCAAGACCATCCTGGCCAACATGGTGAAACCCCGTCTCTACTAAAGATACAAAAATTAGCCAGGCATGGTGGCGTGCACCTGTAGTCCTAGCTACTCTGGAGGCTGAGGCAGGAGAATCATTTGGACCCAGGAGGCGGAGGCTGCAGTGAGCCAAGACTGCACCACTGCACTCTAGCTTGGGCAACAGAGCAAGACTCCGGCTCAAAAAAAAAAAAAAAAAAAAAAAAAAAAAAAGAATATCCTTCCATTTAGATAGACGGACAAAGAAAGGATCGATTTCTATTTGTGACTAACTGGATGTAACTATTCTTTAAAACTACAGAGCCTGAAAGTAATAACTGGCCCATCAGGCATCAGGGATCTCCAGCCAACATGTTTGGAAGTAGAGTGACTTCCGAGTAACAAGAGGCATGGGAAGGAAGAGGTCCACAGTTTTGGAGGAAGGGACTCTGTGATATCACTTAAAGTTGATAATAATCTACTGAGGATTGGAAGATGAGCCTGACTGGCCAAAGCTGGGCACCTGCTCTGGTGAGTCCCTCCTCTCTCTGGGACATTGTCTCCTTTGTCTCCTGGTAGTCTTGCTTTTGGTTTCACTCCCTTGGCCAATATTCTGCTGGGAGACCTCACAGACAGAGAGCTAGAGACACTTTCTCCTTCCCCTACCCACACAATGGAAGCATGTAATACCAGGCTTCCAGTGAGGGACCCTAAGTCACACTATTTTACTAGTTTATCTACTTATGATTTGAGTGATTTGCCCAATTGACCCACATTTGCCTAATGGGCCCATATATTTCTTTTCCTCCAGCCTGCACTCCAGGGAGTGCAGTGGTGCAATCTCAGCTCACTGCAATCTCGACCTCCCCAGGTTCAGGCGGTCATCCCACCTCAGCCTCCAAAGTATCTGGGACTACAGCTACCATGACTGGCTAAGTTTTGTACTTTTTGTAGAGATGGGGTTTCACCATGTTGCCAGGCTGGTCTCAAACTCCCGGGCTCAAGCAATCTGCCCGCCTCAGCGTCCCAAAGTGCTGGGATTACAGGCGTGAGCCACTGCACCCAGTCCCCATTAGTATTTAATTTCATTCCCACAACTGCCCCATAAAGTAGGAAGTATTATTATTATTATTTTTTTTTTTTTTGAGACAGAGTCTCGCTCTGTAGCCCAGGCTGGAGTGCAGTGGTGCGATCTCGGCTCACTGCAAGCTCCACCTCCCGGATTCACGCCATTCTCCTGCCTCAGCCTCCCGAGTAGCTGGGACTACAGGCGCCCGCCACCACGCCCGGCTAATTTTTTGCATTTTTAGTAGAGACGGGGTTTTACCGTGTTAGCCAGGATGGTCTCGATCTCCTGAGCTCATGATCCGCTCGCCTCGGCCTCCCAAAGTGCTGGGATTACAGGCGTGAGCCACCGCATCCAGCAATAGGGAGTATTACGATTGCCATTCTACACGAAGAAACAGGCTTAGAGCAGCAAAAGCTAAGGCTTGAGCCCAGAGCTGTGCGTCCCCAAAGCCT
Source organism: Theropithecus gelada (assembly GCF_003255815.1). Classification (NCBI taxonomy): domain Eukaryota; kingdom Metazoa; phylum Chordata; class Mammalia; order Primates; family Cercopithecidae; genus Theropithecus; species Theropithecus gelada. The sequence goes on from NC_037671.1 coordinate 115,339,945, forward strand.
GCGCTTTACTGCTTAATGAGAACGCAAATGTTGTGCCCGACTGGAAACCTTCAAAGGCAGTTCTGAGTGGTTGCAGCAGGCTGCCTGGTAACCAGAAGGTCAGCCCACACCGCTAAGACTACCTGTAGTTTAAGAGATGGTAGATAGAACTCTAGTGTTACACAGTCATACCCGATGCCCAGACCTTTCACCCTCAGCTTTGGAACTCCCCAGCCAGATGTCCCACAGCAGGGATGTGTTGAGGGGACGGGCAGTCTTGTTCCATGTCAGGTATAAATAAGCACATCAGAAATGCTTGTCAAAGATAACGCCCTTCTACTTAGTAGCCATAATCCTAAGCTTGTTCTCTTCTTTTCTTAACTCTTTTACCATTGCCAACAAGGAGAAGAGACTATAATCTTAAAATGCACTTTTATTCTTGGTTCATTAAACTCGACAACAAAAATCCCCATCTGGGCTGGGCACAGCATCTCAGGCCTATAATTCCAGCACTTTGAGAGGGCCATGTGGGTGGATCACTTGGGATCAGGAGTTCGAGACCAGCCTGGCCAACATGGCGAAACTCCATGTCTACTAAAAATATAAAAATTAGCCAGGCATGGTGGTGCTCGCCTGTAATCCCAGCTACTCAGGTGGCTGAGGCATTAGAATCGCTTGAACCTGTGAGGCAGAGGTTGTAGTGAGCCAAGATCGCGCCACTGCACTCCAGCCTGGGTAACAGAGTGAGCCTCTATCTCAAGGGGGAAAAAAATCCCTATCTGTTGTTAAAATTTTTACTTTCAGTGTTTTTCACAGTGAAGCTTTTCCAAGGGTGTGCCAGGTGTGGACAAAGTCTGTCCCGATTGGGTGCCCCAGGACACTAACCCATGCCTAGGTAGCTTTTTGCACCACTGTGGCCTCCAGACAGCCATTGAGTGGTACAATCCACATATTACCATGGCTCCACATTACCACGACTCCAAGGAAGGCTAGAATTCCTACTCAGGAAATGAATGGCAAGGGTTTTCTGCCCCATACACTCTTCTTATAAAATTACAACACAAGAATAGTGACAATTCAAATGTCAGGCAGACACAGGGAGGCATATGGGTTATGGGGAGGTATGTGGCTAGTGAAAGACTAGCTGCTAACATGAAAGACACAGGCTGTCGTTTGTGGTGGGACAGGAGCCTGACATAGGCAGGTAGGCCAGGTAGAGGGGGGACAAGTATGGGGTGGGGCCATGAACATTTCTTCCCATGTTTTTGGCCACAAAGATGAAGCAATAATAACAATGAAAGTTGACCGCCTCTAACATTTGCAGTGGTGCCACTATAAATACCAAGGACTTAGGGGAAAAAAACGTGTGTGCAACATCAACTATGAAAGAGAACCTTCTGGTACATATGAAAACAAGAATGTTACCCAATGACTAGCTTCTCCAGAAAGTGAAGTCACTTAATCGTTCTCAAAGTTCGGATGAGATTCATCCCAAAGTACAGAGACAAGGTGATTTATTCCCGTAATAAAAAAGTACTTTGAAAAATGTCTTTGTTTTTCAAAAATACAGATACAACTAGCAAAAGTATCTGTGACAGCTGCGAAAACATTCAATTGCCAAGGAAGGTATTTTCTCTCTTCACCACAGCTGTTCAGTGCAGGGCAAGGTTTATTTTCCTCTTCCACTGAGCTTCCAAATCAAAATTTCTAGGCTCTCAGGAGCAAACTATTGCCCTTGAATTTTCTTGGATAGGCTGCCACCACGCGGTGACTGCTAAAAACGCACACAGGTTCAGGTTTCATTGCAAGGCTGCCTTCCTGAGCTGTCTTAACCCAAGCATTACATAAATTAGATCCACCTGCCATGCAAAGAGTCCAAATCCGCTGAGACACCTGGCTTCCCTGGCAGGATTACAATTTACTCCTCATTTCCATTCTCACTCTGCAACGTGAGGAACATGTATTTTTAGATCACGTTCTATAGTAACTGATTGTACTTAATGCATTCATTTAAAACTTCACTTTGCTTGAAATCTGTGAGCTGTACTGTCATTTTTAAAAATGAAAAACAATCATTTCAGACATAAAAATGGAAAACAATATCCTAACATACCTAGACAACACCTATTGCCCAGTTTAAGAAAAAAGGTGTGAAGGTGTCTAGGTTTTCTTTCCATCTATATCCACATCCTTGCTTCAATAAATGCTTTTCAGATTTGGTTTGCAGTTTGCATTATTTCTTTATATTTTTACTTCATTTGCATGGAATCCTAATATACATATATTAGGATTAAATAATTAATACATAATAATACAATATATATTATATATAATCCTAATATATATTAAACGGTGATCTAAATGTCCTGACCTAAATATATATATTGATTCTATATATGTATGAGGATTATATATAATACATAGTATATGCATGTATGTATTAGATTACATATATATATGCTGTGTTGCTTTCAGACATATATAAATGGTGTTATATGAAATACATCCTTCTGCAGATTGGGTCTTTGTTCACTGAACAGTGTTTTAAAAATTCTTCTGGCCTGGGCACGGTGGCTCATGCCTGTAATCTCAGCACTTTGGGAGGTCGAGGTGGGCGGATCACCTGGGGTCAGGAGTTCCAGACCAGCCTGGCCAACATGGGGAAACCCCGTCTCTACTAAAAATACAAAAATTAGCTGGGCATGGTGGCGCACACCTGTAGTCCCAGCTACTCAGGAGGCTGAGGCAGAAGAATCACTTGAACCCAAGAGACAGAGGTTGCAGTGAGCCGAGATCGTGCCACTGCACTCCAGCCTGGGGGATAGAGTGAGGCTTTATCTCAAACAAACAAACAAACAAAAAACAAAATAAAAAAACATGTTGCTATCTACAGCTCTAGTTTATTAATTTTCACTGCTTGTATATCATTCTGTTTTAGGAACATATGTCTATGCATACTCTACGTGCAACTATACGGATTTATCCATTCACGCTGATGGGCATTTAAGTCACTGTTTAAAGACTTGCTGCGGTGTACTTGGTTTTGCAAGTTGCCTGCTTGGCCCTCTTCCAAGTTGTACTTTCCTTCTTTCCCTTCCTTACTGTTCTAGAGCTTTTTGCTAGACTTTCCATCCTGCTCTGAAAATTGCCTCAGTCTCTCCTTCTATCTTATGGCCCTCAGTCCAATTCTTTCTTCTGAGGAGGCAAGAGCTGAAGTTGCTGCAGACCTGTACGGGTACACCAGCACGAACTCGGGATAACTTGAATAGCTGCCACCGGTAACATATTTGGTGCACGTGACTCTGATACACTCCCTAGTGGTCATCAAGCTCCAGAAGACGCTCAGGGAGGGATACCGTCCTCTCAATATTCAAGAGTCACCGTTCTACAGGGGACCTGTGGCCTGCCCATCAGTAAAGGCGAAATCCTGCCCCCGCCTCCCTTGCACCTGGCTGGATACTGCTTTCATCAACTCAGGGAGCCAACTCAGCCCTGACAGCAGAAAGGGGCCAAGACCCACAGAATCACCACCGCCCCTCTGTCTTAAACAAACAAACAAAACTTTTTGCACTGTAAACATGCTGCTCTGACCATTTGTAAACACACCTTTGTATATATATGGGCAAGTTTTGTCTATGATGTTTACATATATACTTTTTATTATTATTATTATTATATTTTGAGATGGAGTTTCGCTCTTGTTGCCCAGGCTGGAGTGCAATGGCGTGATCTCGGCTCACTGCAACCTCTGCCTCCCAGATTCAAGCGATTCTCCTGCCTCAGCCTCCCAAATAGCTGGGATTACACACATGCACCACCACATCTGGCTAATTTTGTATATTTAGTAGAGATGGGGTTTCTCCATGTTGATCAGGCTGGTCTTGAATCCCTGACCTCAGGTGGTCTGCACACCTCAGCCTCCCAAAGTGCTGGAATTACAGGGGTGAGCTACCGTGCCCATCCGTATGATATATATTTAGAGTAAAATTCCTGGGTCAAAGAGTAGCTGAAACTCCATTAAACTGCTTTCCAAAATGCCTATTTCAAATTTAAACTCCTGCCAGCAATATATGAATTCCCAGGGCTCCAGACATTTGTCAATATGTCTAACTGGCACTTTTTACCTACTGCCAATATGACTGGTGAGCAAAAACAGTAGGAAACCAGACAGCTTTTCACGTGTCTTTTAAACCTCAGATTCCTCATCTGTTAGTGGCCTGTCGTGTGTCCGTTTTTCTAACAGATTGTCTTTGTCTCACTGATTTGTAGGAATCTTTTATAAAATACTAATTGCTGGCTAAACGTTTGTTGTAAATATCTTCTACACTATAGCTGTCTTTTCACTTTTTTAAGAACTTCTTTTCAGAAAGAAAAACTTCGGGGTTTTTAAAAATTTGGATGTAGTCAGATTTATGTATCTTTTCTTTAGCAATCTGTGCTTTTGGGGTCTCTTAAGCTATCCTTCCAATGCCAACATCTTAAATGCATACGCCTGTATTTTTTTCTATAAATTTTACAGTTTTGCTTTCCACATTTAGGTATTTTAACATAGAAGTGATTTTTTTATATGTAGTATCAGGTTAGCAATCCTATGCTAGACTCATATACGTAACTAGTTAAGTCAGCATGATTTTGAATAGTTAATGTTTTAGTTTTTTGTTTGTTTGGTTTTTCTTTTTTTTTTTTGAGACAGAGTCTCACTCTGCTACCCAGGCTGGAGTGCAGTGGCACGATCGCAGCTCACTGCAACCCCTGCCTCCTGGGTTCAAGCGATTCTCCTGCCTCAGCTTCCTGAGTAGCTGGGATTACAAGCTTGCACTGACACGCCTGGCCAATTTTTTTGTATTTTTAGTAGATATGGTGTTTCACCATATTGGCCAGGCTGGTCTGAAACTCCTGAGCTCAAGTGATTCGACCAACTCAGCCTCCCAAAGTGCTGGGATTACAGGCATGAGCCACCACGCCCGGCCTTTAATCGTTAATCTTTTCCCCATTGATCTGCAGTACCTGCTCTCAAGCTTCCATATATGCATAAATTTCCACTTTCTTCTGTTCTGATAGTCTGTTTGTCTACCATATTATCCTAATTACTGTAAGTGCTTAGTAATTCACACCATGTGGTTGGGAATGTCTCCCACCTAGTTTTTCCACAAAATTGTCTTGACTCTCTCTGTCCTTTATGCTTCCATCTGGATTTCAGAATCAGATTGTCAAATTCTACAAAAAATATGTCAGGAGTTTATAATCTGCAGACAATTAATATCTTTAAGACATTGCATCTTCTCCATGAAGATGATACTTCTGCTTTTATATAGGTCTTCTTAATAATTTTCATCAAAATTATAATTACTTTCAAAAGGTCATAATGAATACTAGATTTACCAAATGACTGTTCTGTACTTACTATGGTGAGAATTTAGTTTTTAATCATAATGTGGTGAATTACAGTGATAGATTTTCTCATGTTCAATCACCTGGGAATCCTAAAAGAAACCTAACTTGTGCTGTATTTGGTGTTCTCAGATTTCGCTCATGATTATTTCATTTATATTCACAGCTGAAACTGGCCTGTTAATTTTCCTTTAGCATCTTGTCCTTGTTTGGTTTTGGCACTCATAAAGTCTGTTAGGCCATGTTCCTTCTTTTTCCATTTGCTAGAGAAAAGGATTGTATTAGAATGATCTGTTCTTTGTTTGATAGAGCTCATTTGTAAAACCACCTGTTGCCTTTTCTTGTTTGTTTGTTTGGTGAGTAGATTGATTCAATGTCTTTAATGGATATGGGTCTATTCAATTTCCTTCCTCTAACTTCTTGAATTAAGTGCTTAGCTTAGACATTTCTAGACTTTCTTCTGTTCTAACATAAGCCTTCAAGATGATATGTTTCCAACATGAAATTTACCTTCCTTTGAAGCTGGGGTGTTTTCCACTGGGAACTCATTGTCATGGACCCTTTTCTCTGGAACAGGCATTGTAGAGCAGCTTCCAAAGACCCATGGGCCCCTACTACCAAAATCTTCTTTCCATCTAGGTTGACACCTACTAACCAAATGAAAATTCGATATTATACTCAAAACTTCAGATCTTTCCTTTCAAAACTTTAACTTGAAAAAAAAACCCTTTTAGGCTAGGTGCAGTGGCTCACGCCTATAATTTTAGCACTTTGGGAGGCTGAGACAGGCAGATCACTCCAGGTTAGGAGTTCAAGACCAGCCTGGCCAACATGGTAAAACTCTGTCTCCACTAAAAACACGAAAAATTAGCTGGGCATCGTGGCACATGCCTGTAATCCCAGCTTCTTGGAAGGCTGAGGCAGGACAATCACTGGAATCCGGGAGGTGGAGGTTTCAGTGAGCCAAGAGGGTGCCACTGCACTCCAGCCTGGGCAATAGAGCAAGACTGTCTCAAAAAACCCTTTTAAAACTTGACCTTTTTCAGCACCAACCTACAATGACAATGAACTAGGAGTGGGGTGTTATAATCAGCAAAAATTATCTATTCAAACCCTTCTGGTTCCAATTCCTATTCTTTCCGCAATATATAACTATAATTTACCAGCCTAATTTACTCTTTTCTTTGAGTACTTTCTGATGAAGTGGTTCAGAATCTTCATCTTGATCATCCATGTAATGAAAAAGCACTTTATATATGGATTATTTCATAGATTTGAGCTTAATATTACTGCCCAAAGGGCATATATATCCTGAATGTTAGCTTTTAATAAAACTTTGCCATATATTTTTGAAATTCTTCTTTGATTGTTGCATGTTCAGGGGTAGGAAGGGGCATTTGCCTTGTTTCTATTCAAATTGGAGTAGAGAAAAATATTTAGTTAATTGAATTTTTTTTTTCCAGATAGGCTCTTGCTTGTTGCCCAGGATGGAATGCTGTGGTGTGATCACAGCTCATTGCAGCCTTGACCTCCCAGGCTCCAGCAATTCTCCTACCTCAGCCTCCCGGGTAGCTGGGACCACAGGCACATGCCACCACACCTGGCTAATTAAAAAAAAATTGTTTTTTTGTAGAGATGGAGTCTCCCTATGTTTCCCAAGCTAGTCTCAAACTCCTGGGCTCAAGCAGTCCTCCCACCTTGGTTCCACAAAGCACTGGGATTACAGCTGTAAGCCACTGCACCTGCCCAGTTAGTTGAATCTTTATGTTCTCAGCTAGAAAGCCCTTAAATATATAAATACTTGGTAGTAATTTACTCATTAAATTTAACGATGAAGAAAGAGAAAATATTAATTTCTATTTCATTGACATAAAAATGCCAAGTCAAGGGGACAACAATGGAAAGTAAGTCCTGACAACTGAAAAGCAAGCTGCTCACCAATAAATCCCAACCTAGGTTCCCGTGCCCTAAACTACATCTACTGGCTTCTTCATTTTTCTCTTTTTTTTTTTTGTTTTTTTGAGGCAGGGTCTTGCTATGTCACCCAGGCTAGAGTGCATTGGTGCAAACATAGCTCACTGTAACCTCAAACTCCTGGGCTCAAGAGATCCTCCCACCTTAGCCTCCAGCATAGCTGGGACTACAGGTGCACATCACCATACCCAGCTAATTTTTAAATTTTTTGTAGAGATAAGGTCTCACTATGTTTGTCCAGGCTGGTCTCGACCTGCCCTGAAGTGATTCTCTCACCTTGGCCTTGCCTAGCACTGAGATTATAGGCATGAGCCACTGTGCCTGGCCTCATTGAAGCCTTCAATGTAAGTCTTATCTAAGCCTACACATTGACAGATTTAGTAAGCTGCAACTGGAAGCATATTTTACTGTGGTTATTTTGAACTGTTTCACGAGAGAAACTGAGCATGTTTAAAACAGGGCTAATCATTTATCTCAACTAATTTTTCTTTTAATTTATAAGATAGTCTTACTAGAAAAAGTTTCTAGGTATTCATCTGTATCTCCCAAAAGATGAGAAAAATAAAGTCAAAGTGAAATAGCACTTCTATGTTCAATTAGAATCTTCTAGAAACATCTTAAAAGGATATCAGAATAATAATTTAAAAAATTTAATTCTTCCCCAAACAAATCCTTATTTAAAAAAATGTGAATACCAATAAATAGAAAACAGCAGCATTTCTCAAGGAGCATCCTACCTGATTTTTCAAGAAGTTCAATTACAGCTTTGGCAACAGGTGAAACAAAACATTCATGGGCATCCCCTCGTACCAGCTTCCCCAGGTTTATGTCTGTTACTCTAAATCAGAAAATAAGGGACTAGGTTAAGTCAAAGTCCAGTCAAAAAAATCACTCACATGTAATGTACATATATTAACCCCAAATAACATTCAAGTCAATGTTTGATAGAATACATAAAAATGAATTAAAGACGGCCAGGCATGGTGGCTCACGCCTGTAACACCAGCACTTTGGGAGGCTGAGGCAGGTGGATCACATGAGGTCAGGAGTTCGAGACTAGCCTGACCAACATGGCGAAACCTCGACTCTATTAAAAATACAAAAATTAGCTGGGCGTGATGGTACGTGCCTGTAATCCCAGCTACTAGGGGACTGAGGCAGGAGGATCACTTCAACCTGGGAGGCAGAGGTTGCAGTGAGCCGAGATCATGCCACTGCACTCCAGCCTGGGCAACAGAGCGAGACTCCATCTCAAAAAAAAAAAACATAAAAAATGAATTAAAGAGAAAGCAGGCAATAAAGGTCATTCATTTTCTAAGGTAGTACCTTAGAACACTTCACCCTGGCCCTGACCTTGGGTGTCCTGGTTCTGCCAATATACCAGGACACAGCCTAAGGCCATACAGGGCTTCACTTTACAACTCCAGGGAGCTCCTTTCAACGGACCCCAATGGACTAGCATCCCTAGAGTTACACAACAGCATGGTCCTGCCGTTCACTCAAAACCCAGAACCAATCCTATAAATCTGGAGTGACCCAGTAAGACCTGGGATTGAGGCATAGGTCTGATTTCAACTTGATCTCAATATTTATCTCCTTGAGAAGTTGGGGTGGGAGGCGGTGGGAAAAATGAGAGACCACACATCTTCTGAAGGGTTCTGTGCCTTTCCCTATTCAAATGTAGGACAAAACATTCCACAACTATCTAGCCTAAACTGAGCACATCAATCCCAGTTAGTAACAGAATGGAGACATTTAGAACCATTTTCATAGTTGTCTCCTTTTACTCTCTGTTGTTGTTGTTTGGTTGGTTGGTTGTTTCCTGGCTGGGCCTCAGCATGAATTCCTCTCCTTTTATGAAAGACTTGAAACTATGTCCTGGGACCTTCAAGTTCTGAAAGTTTTCTCATTGATTAGGACTTCTTCTCCTTTTAAAGTTAGTCTACGACAGGACTGGAGATTGTTGTTGTTTTTTTAAAAAAAATATTTAATTGTTTACTTAAAAATAGAGACGAGGGGCCGGGCGCAGTGGCTCACGCCTGTAATCCCAGCACTTTGGGAGGCTGAGGCGGGTGGATCATGAGGTCAGGAGATTGAGACCATTCTGGCTTACACGGTGAAACCCCATCTCTACTAAAAACACAAAAAATTAGCCAGGTGTGGTGGCGGGCACCTGTAGTCCCAGCTACTCGGGAGGCTGAGGCCAGAGAATGCATGAACCTGGGAGGCGGAGCTTGCAGTGAGTCGAGATCGTGCCACTGCACTCCAGCCTGGGTGACAGAGCAAGGCTCTGACTCAGAAAAAAGAAAAATACAGACGAGGTCTCACTATGTTGCCCAGCTGGTCTTGACCTCCTGAGATCAAGTGATCCTCCTGCCTTGGCCTCCCAAAGTACTAGGATTATAGGTGTGAGCCACCCTGCCTGGCCAGGGCTGGAGGTGTTCGTGACACCTTTTCAGCCTGTGTTTGGGCCTACTCAAGTCACGATAAAAGGCTAGAATGGAAGATTGCTGGGTGTCTCAGGGAGGTGGCAGCCTCCCCATCCAGCCCCTGCAGGGTCTACTGGATCTGGAATCTAAGTTTATAAATCTGCTTACAACCTATAACCATAAACACATTGTGTTCTTTTTGGCCACAGTACAAAATACTTGCTATATTTCCATGGAGCAAAATGGGGTTTTTAATCCCCAGGAAGCATGCTTATCCCCCACTGGAAACGGCCGGTATCCTTTGTTCTATGAAGCTTATGTCACTCTATGACATGAATCACAGCCCAACATTACAGCACCCAATAGTTATGATGTTCCCCTCCAAATTTCAAATAAAACCTGTGTCATTAAGAAAAGTATTTATTTTGCTTTTCTCAACTGGCCTGGGACTAAGACAGAATATAGTACTGCTGGGGAATCCGGTTTCTAAGTTTTTTTCTCTGGTCTGGTAGAATTACCAAGGAAAAATCTATTAGAAGAGTAGAGCTGGCTAAAGATTGTATAAGTCAGACTGGAACTTATTAAATGAATCTGATAGCATAAGATTACATGGCACCGAAGCACTATAAAAGGGCTAATGTATTTTCCAAAATATATAACTTTTGCATGCAGAATTTTAAAAGCCTACAGATGGCCAGGCACAGTGGCTCACGCCTGTAATCCCAACATTTTGGGAGGCTGAGGCAGGTGGATCACGAGGTCAGGAGATTGAGACCATCCCGGCCAACATGGTGAACCCCATCTCAATAAAAATACAAAAATTAGCCAGGTGTGGTGGCGCATGCCTGTAATCCCAACTACTCAGGAGGCTGAGGCAGGAGAATCACTTGAACCCAGGAGGCGGAGTTTGTGGTGAGCCGAGATCACGCCACTGTGCTCTAGCCTGGGCAACAGAGTGAGACTTCGTCTCAAAAAAAAAAAAAAATCCTACAGACTCCTGAAATATTTAAAAGAATTTTTTTCATCTAATTACTGAGAGTTGAAATAAATAGGAGAAATTTAGAAAAATAAAAGCAGGCACAACAGAAAAAGTGATTTAGCCATAAAGGTGGATTATTTGATTTTATTTTCTTACCCATCCACATCTTTTTCTGGTTTCAAGGCATTGAGGATTTTGTTGCTAAACAAGTTCTCAGAGATCTGAAGGGCAAGGCCATGTACTCTGGTATCTTCATTAATCTTTAAGATTTCATCTATAATCTAAAGAAAAACAAAAAACCAAAATAAAAATAGTTTTGTGAAAATGAGACACAACAAAGGAAGCTTTATATAAAAAGTGGATTCATGAAAATGCATCTGTTAAAGTTTGCTGTTGTTGTTTTGCTCCTTGTTGAAGACTTGGTGTAAAGCATAATAAAAAGCCTATTTTTTTTCTTTTCATCACATGTATAAAGCTCAAAAAAAAAAAATTAAAAGGGTTGGCTGAATTTTTTTAGTGACTTCTCTGCCTTTCTATGGCTCTACTCTGTGCCAGAAAAAGACAAAACAGAACAAAACCAAAGCTCAACAGCTATTAACGTTTACATAGACAAAGGATACTTCTCTGTCAACAAGCATACTTTAAGCCAACACACTGCCAGTTTTCATGAAGGATAGGAAACATGAATCTGAAGCCTTCCAACCTGGCCCAGCTAAGCTTGTGTGCTTCAAACACAATGTGTTCAACACAGCTCACTAATCATGACGTCCAAGCGGTCACAGAGGCCCTCGGGTTATCTGGACCTCAATGACACATAAGAAGCCTTTCCAAAGGCTTGTGCTAGAAAAATTCTTAGCATGCACGGCTCCTTTTATGGGAAACACTAAAATAATTCACTATTTAGGAAAAAGACCAAGCTACATTTTGGGGAAGCTAATGAATGTCTGGGTGTGTTTCTAAATAAGCAATGCTTTGTCCTCTCTGTCTATTTCATGCCAGGAGATAAGATCCTGATTCATCTCACTTAACAAAAATATTTGCTCATAAGTGAGAAGATACTTATCTTTGCCTATAGATCTCACTCAGAGGCTCTGAGGAAGGGTTGGTTTACCTTTTTTTTTTTCATTGCCTAGCAAAAATCACTACCTGTTCAGGGGCAGGGGAAACCATTTGAGGTACAAAATCAGAAAGAAAGCTTTGTTTCATTCATTTGGCATTCTTTCATTCATTCAACAAATGGTTTGAGTACCTACTCTGTATCAGTTCTAAGTAAAGGAAATACAGCTATAAACAAAACTGTCCTCATGGATCTTATACTCTAGTGGAGAAGGGAAGTTCCTCCCTTCCAAATTGTAATAATAATAATAAAATCACTGGAAAGAATAAAGGATATGCAGAAAAATAAAGGTTCAGTGGGGTAAAAGGCTAACAGAGTAATGGGTGGAGGGGTGGTCAGAGGCCACAATATCCAAGCAGAGACCAGAATGAAGTGAGGAAACTATTGTCACCTGTACCAAGCATTTGGTAGAAGCAACAAATGTCAATACAAATCTTAATTAATACATTGAGGTACTTATTCTTTTTCAATATAATACCATACAAATTCACTCTATTAGAATTTTCCCAAAGAAAAACAGGGAATAAATGATTCCTTGTCAAAAAATAAGTCAAGGTGAAGGTGCTAAGAACACACATTGTGGAAAGAGAGATTCTTCAATAAATAGCGCTGGGAAAACTGGATATACACACACAGAAGAATGAAACTAGGCCCTCGTTGCTCACCTTCTACAAAAATCAACTTAAAATGAATTAAAGACTTAATATAAGCTCTCAAACAATAAAACTTCTAGAAGAAAACATAGAGGAAATGCTTCATGACATTGGTCTGGACAAAGTTTTTTTGGATAGGACCTCAACAAAATAGGCAATGAAAGCAAAAATACACAACTGGGATTAAATCAAACTGAAAACATTCATGGGAAAAGATGTGAACAGCCATCTCCCAAAGGACATACAAATGGCCTGCAGGTATATGACAAAACACTCAACACCACCAATTATCAGGGAAACGCAAATCAAAACCACAATGAGATATCAAGCTAGAATGGCTATTATCAAAAATCACAATAACAAATGCTGGCGAGGATATGTGGAAAGGGGAGCCCTTATACACTGTTGGTGGGAATGCAGATTAATACAGCCATTAGAGAAAATCGTATGAAGATTCCTCACAAAATTTAAAAAAAACTACCATATGACCCAGCCATTCCCACCACTAGGTATATATGCACGGGAACTGAAACGACTATGCTGAGAAGCCGTCTGCATGCCCGTGTTTATTACAGCACTATTCACAGTAGTCAAGAGATGGAACCAATCCAAGTACCCATTAATGGAGGACAAAGAAAGTGTGGTTTGTATACACAACGGAATATCATTCAACCATAAAAAGGAACGAAATCCTGTCATTTGTGGCAACATGAATGAACCTGGAGGACATAACATGAAATGAAATAAGCCAGGTGCAGAAAGGCAAATACCATAGGCTGTCACTTGCATGTGTAATCTAGGAAAGTTGATCTCATAGAAATAGAGAACAGAATGGAGGTTACCAGAGGCTGGAGAGGGATGGAGGAGGAGAAATGGGGAGAGGTTGGTCAATCAGTAGGTACAAAGTTACACTTAGATAGGAGGAATAAATTCTAGTGTTCTATTAATAGTAGGGTGACTATAGCTAATGACAATGTATTGTATATTTTAAGACAGCTAGAAAAGATCTTGAAAGCTATCACCACAAAGAAATGATAAAGGTTCTAGGTGATGAATGTAACTAACCTGATTTAATCATTATACAACATACCCAAGTACTGAAACATCACATGTACCCCTCACGCATGCACAATTATTATGTGTCAATTATAAACAACAACATTGAAAATCAAGGGCTATCAATACCAGTGGCAAGGCCAGATGAGGTGGCTCATGCCTGTAATCCCAGCGCTTTGGGAGGCCAGGGAGGGCAGATCACCTGAGGTCAGCAGCTCAAGAACAGCCTGGCCAACATAGTAAAACTCCGTCTCCACAAAAATGCAAAAATTAGCCAGGCATAATGGCAGGTGCCTGTAATCCCAGCTACTTTGGGAGGCTGAACGGGGAGGAGAATCACTTGAACATGGGAGGTGGAAGTTGCAGTGAGCGGAGATCGCGCCATTGTACTCCAGCCTGGGTGACAGACTGAGACTCCGTCTCAAAACAAACAAACAAACAACAACAGCAAAACAAACCAGTGGCAAAACAACCTAAAGAAAGCAAATTGCAGCTGGGCGCGGCGGCTCACGCCTGTAATCCCAGCACTTTGAGAGGCAGAGGCAGGCCATCACCTGAGGTCAGGAGTTCAAGACAGCCTGGTCAACATGGAGAAACCCCGTCTCTACTAAAAATACAAAGAATTAGCCAGGCATGGTGGCAGGTGCCTGTAATCCCAGCTACTTGGGAGGCTAAGGCAGGAGAATGACTTGAACCTGAGAGGTAGAGGTTGCAGCGAGCCAAGATTACACCACTGCACTCCAGCCTGACAGAGCGAGAATCCATCTCAAAAAAAAAAAAGAAAGAAAGAAAAGCAAATTCCACTGCAGACAGTGGATATCCTGCAAATGAACAACAACCTCCTTTGCATGCTGTCACTGCTGGTATCACAGGTATTTGTTACATATTTAACACTTCATACTTGTACCATGCTACAATGGCAAGTGTGGCAAACACTTATCGCCCAATATACAGTTTCCTTTCTCTCTTCTTAATAAACTCTTGATTTTCAGCTTGCTAATAAATGATCTAAGGCTTCCTGGTATAAAAACTACACTTCCCAGCCTCCCTTGCAGTTGGTCAGGCAACTAGGTAGAGGACAACTGAATGGATGTAGAACTGTGACTTTCAGGAAATGTCTTTAAAAACAGCAGGGGCCTGTCTTTGTCCTTCCTTTTTCTTGTTGGTGACAGTGAACTTTACCTGAGCCCTGTGATCCTGGAAAAGAGGGAAGGTTAACAAATCCCCTTACCCTCTGTGTACTGCAAAGAACTGCCCTTCCCCATAGGACTCAGATGCCCCCTTGTTTACATAGTACAAGGCCAGATACAAACTCTACAAATTCCCATTCTTTGTCTCAAAAATGACTAGCAGACCTGCTGGGCCTCACTGATCAATCAGAACAAAGTGCTTGTTAACCAAACCACAAAGGTGGCAAAGCAGACGGACAGGAGCCCAAGCTCCTACGACTTGGTGATGTCATCAACCAGGGACTGCCTACTTCCAAACTTTATTCATGTCCCAGAAAAATACACTTCTAGGCTGGGCACAGTAGCTCACACCTGTAATCCCAATACTTTGGGAGGCCGAGGCGGGTGGATCACCTGAGGTCAGGAGTTCAAGACCAGCCTGGCCAAAATGGTAAAACCCCGTCTCTACTAAAAATACAAAAATTAGCTGGGCACGGTGGCTCACACCTGTAATCCCAACATTTTGGGAGGCCGAGGTGGGTGGATCACCCGAGGTCAGGAGTTCAAGACCAGCCTGGCCAAAATGGTGAAACCCCGTCTCTACTAAAAATACAAAAATTAGCCGGGCGTGGTGGCACGCACCTGTAATCCCAGCTACTCAGGGGGCTGAGGCAGGAGAATCGCTTGAACTTGGGAGGCAGAGGTTGTAGTGAGCCGAGATGGCACCATGGCACTCCAGCCTAAGCAACAAGAGTGAAACTCCATCTCAAAAAAAAAGAAAAAGAGAGCGAGAGAAATAAACTTGTATGTTATTTAAGATGCCATTATTTGAGGTTTTCTATCACATGAAGCTAATAGGAAGAAAAGCTAACCACAGAAGGGCTGGGCCCTGGCACAGGGATCTGTGGCCCGAGGCCTAGTTTCCTTGCCTCAGTCTGACAATTTCCACTAGATGACGCTGCCACAGCAGCTGAAGGAACACAACTGAACTCAACAAGTCGCAGCTCAAGTCTTCGGTAGAGACATACAAATGACAAGGAACAAGGATATCATGAAGCATTTACCCTAGAGAAAAAAAGTGAACTCTTCCCTCTAATTCAGCCACAAGCAAAGGTTAGATCTGTCCCAGCTACCACTAAGAGATGCCAATGGGCCTATCAAGTCTTAAGAGGAAAGAAGCAGCAAGAGTTTAGAGCTCTGCCATTCTTACCTCGGCTTCACTGCTATCTGGAGGGAGGCAAATGTGAGTGATGTTCAGACCAGTCTGAAAAAGGAACACAAGGTTATTCGTCACTATAAGAGAATGTATTGTTAAAAGTTATAATGAGTTTTTAAAAAGCAACAGTCCTCACCTCCTCAGCCAAATTCTGGTTGATTTCCTGCATCAAGTTGTCGTCACCTGCCTTAGGAGAGTAAAAACAACATAACAACATAAAAATAGCTTGAAAAGGCACAAAAGATAATCCAGAGATGAATTTTGTGATTACAGATGATCTAATTACAAAGATAATAAGGAAAGTGCAGAAAAACAATCTTGCTGCTTATAAAAAGGGACTTGTGGCCAGTATTTAACAGAGTAATTCTTCAGGCCTTCAAATTATATCACTTTTTTAAGGAAAATAATATCCCTCCTATTAGAAGACATACATAGTCACATAGCCAGCTTCCCTCTCTAAAAATGAGGATGCTGACTGGGCACAGTGGCTCATGTCTGTAATCCCAGCACTTTGGGAGGCTGAGGCTGTGGATTGCTTGAGCCCAGGAGTTCGAGACCAGCCTGGGCAACATGCTGAAACCCCATCTCCACAAAAAATACAAAAATTAGCCGGGTGTGATGGTGCATGCCTGCAGTCCTAGCTACTCAGGAGGCTGAGGTGGGAGGATTGCTTAAGCCCAGGAGGTCAAGGCTGTGGTGAGCCAAGATTATGCCACTGCACTCTAGCCCAGGCAACAGAGCAAGACCCCATCACAAAAAGAAGCCAAAAAATGGGAACACCAAAGGTAGGAGTTGAAATGGTTTGCCTTTGGATGGAAAGGCAGGGAGTCAGCAGATTCCCAGGAGGCCCGAGTCCTAATCTAATTTTCTTTCTATTGTTCTAACTTGCCTTTCTTTGTAATGAGATGTGGATACAGATCCCAGAGAATGTAAGTAACTTGAGCACAGCTCTGTCATCCTGAAATACGCAGCACGGCAGCACGATGGAACCAGAGGCTGCTATTTTGATACCCTAAGTGTGTGCCAAGCCCCGCGGTAGTAGCCCAACTGTCGGGCTGTGTTTGCTTCCAGGCTTGGCTCACCTCATTATTTCTCGGCACCTGCCATCACACAAGTGTGCCAATCAGGATGGCAACTGGGGCCAACTGTGGCTCAGAACCAGGGACTGCAGCCAAAAGAAGTATGTGGAATGCAAAGTCCTTTTGACAGGGTAATGACTTTTGTCCCATTAAGTTTACGGCAGGTTTTAAAAGATAGAGTAAAAAGATTACCAAATACTCATGTTTCATCTAGCATCTGCCTCCACTGAAACAAACTGGGACTTTTTCCCCCAGCACCTTCAAATCACATTTGGTAAGCATTTGTGAGCACACATGGACCACGATATATCCTGTGTAATGCAATGCATGTAAGTACCTATCTCCTAGACCTCTGAAAGCTACTCATATCTCAGAGAGGAAAGTCACACAAGAAGACACTCTGAAGCAGAGCAGTACTTCACCCACGACCCCAAAGAAGCAAAAGACCAAAGAAAACAGCATTGCCAACTGAGCCCTCTCCCCTTTGGCAAGAAATGCAGGTGTTCTTTTGCATACAATCATTTTCTAAATTGAAAGGCATCCTAAAATAGTAGGACTGAACTTTGTTCTCAGCTTACCTGGATAATTGCAAGAACCGGCTTGAAGGCAGGGTTTTTTTCTTGCAGTAAACTTAGAACTTCTTTTGAATTCTGAATGACTTCTCTACATTGAGAAAGAAAAATAACACTGTGATTTCTTGGTTAATGAGTAGAAAGGACTAACACGACACAGTTTCTCAGAAAGTTCGTTCCTGCAAGAGAAAATAACTAGACCACAGAAGGACACACTCCAAGTGTACAGTATGGAGTGGGCAGGCAGCATAACAATGAAATCAAGACACTAACTCAAGGTAAAATGTGGCAATCCAGTTTTTAAACTATGCAGAGGGAAACAAACCAGATGTTTACAATAATTTTCTAGGGGTGAATTTTTCTCTTGTATTTTAAAAGTTTACTATAATAAAAACTTTGGGTTTCTACTTTAAATAATCCCTCTCCTCCACCATACTCCGCTGCCATCCTCCCAAAACCCTGAGTATGGGTCCATGGGGAAAGCAAATAAAGTGGGAAGAGGGAAGTGAAGACAGGGTAGATTAGCGGGGTGAAGACAGGGGGCTTGCTGTTGGACAAAAAGTGTGGAGCCAGGATAAGATCCAGGTCCTGGAATTTAAAGAAGGAATTAGGTAAGGAAGGAAATGA
Organism: Theropithecus gelada; assembly: GCF_003255815.1. Lineage (NCBI taxonomy): Eukaryota > Metazoa > Chordata > Mammalia > Primates > Cercopithecidae > Theropithecus > Theropithecus gelada. The sequence continues at coordinate 115,358,186 of NC_037671.1, forward strand.
AGGAGAGGAAAGTTCCAGAAACACTGAAGATCCACTTTGGTAACACTATTAAAGCCTCTTAGGGAGAGACAGAGAGCTTCTCAGTCCTCTGAGAATCCACAACATAGTCTGCACCTGTACCTCCCAAATGCCCAGCAGCAGCCACCTTCACCTCCCACCTCTGAGGAAGGTGCCAGCCTGGGGTGAGCAGGCCTAGGTAAAAGTGATAGAAGGCCTGGCATGATGGCATGCACCTGTAGTCCCAGGACTTTGAGAGGCCAAGGCGGGAGGACTGCTTGAGGCCAGGAGTTTGAGACCAGCCTGGGTAACATAACAAGATCCCATCTCTATAAAAAATTTAGCTGGGCGTGGTGGCACATGCCTGTGGTCCCAGATACTTGGGAGGCTGAAGCTGGAGGACTGCTTGAGCCCATGAGTTTGAGGCTATAGTAAGCTATGACTGTACCACTGCACTCCAGCCTGGGTGGCAGAGCAAGACTCAATTTCTTCTTTAAAAAAAAAAAAAAAAAAAGGGCCAGGTGCAGTGGCTTACGCCTGTAATCCCAGCACTTAAGGAGGCCAAGGCGGGCAGACACAAGGTCAGGAGTTTGAGACCACCCTGGCCAATATGGGGAAACCCCATCTTATCAGAAATACAAAACTTAGCTGGGCATGGTGGCAGGCACCTGTAATCCCAGCTACTTGAGAGGCTGAGGCAGCAGAATCGCTTGAACCTGGCAGGCAGAGGTTGTAGTGAGCCGAGATCATGCCACTGCACTCCAGCCTGGGCAACAGAGCAAGACTCCATCTCAAAAAAAAAAAAAAGAAAGAAAGTGTTAGGAGCTCAGCTCTTTCTGGAATCTTCTGGGATGAGCGACTGCAGAGGTTAACTTCACCACCACCCTGTGATATGTTCTCAGCAGCACATGAGCACTGGGAGCTGGCTTTTTCCCCTCTCACAATAGACCAAAGGTGCAGCCACAGCAGCCCCCAGGCTTCAGTGCTAAGATCACCCTTACATTTTGTTTTCAGTCTCCGACAGGGTCTTTCACCGCACCTAACAGAAATGCAGGGCGAAGAAGTTCCAGGCAATGCCATCAACAGTACATTGCCAAGAGCAGAAAGGCATTGGGAAGCTTCCCCCAGTTTTCAGAGAGACACAGCTGACAAATGGAACCGGAGGCACTGCAGTTCCCAGACGGGGGGCTTTAGAGGAGAGAGCTGCTCAGACTCACAACCAGGACCAGCCTTTCTACTGCCAGCTGGGTTGGAACAGATGGATTGGGTGCAGGCAACTGTCTATAACCTGGGAACATTTCAGTTAGTTTTGTTTGGAAACACTTGGGATAAAGCTACTTCATTCCCAGGGAATTAATTGTATTATTGTGCTGAATACATGTGACCATATGGGAAAGTTTACAAATCACCTTATAAATAAGCACTAAAATCCATCCATCCAATAATGGGTTACTGAGGCCCATATGCCATGCTCTTCCCAGCCTGTTGTGACTGTTAATTTGGCTATGCCAGGTTCTTATTTTTGTCTGGGTCCAGGAAAGCACTGGAGTGTGGGTCCCAAGCGGCTCATAGTATAAGGATCACTGGAGAGTTTGGTAAAAATAAAGGTTCCAGGCCAGGTACAGCAGCTCACACCTATAATCCCAGCACTTTGGGAGGTCAAGGTGAATGGATTGCTTGAGGTCAGGAGTTCAAGACCATCCTGGCCAACATGGTGAAACCCTGTCTCTAGTAAAATACAAAAATTAGCCAGCCATGGTGGTGCACGCCTGTAATCCCAGCTACTCAGGAGGCTGAGGCAGGAGAATCACTTGAAGCCGGGAGGTGGAGGCTGCAGTGAGCCAAGATGGCGCCACTGCACTCTAGCTGGGTGACAGAGCGAGACTCTGTCTCAAAAAAAATAAAGGTTCCGGTGTTTCACCCCAGAAAGACTGATTCAACGTGTGTCAGTGGAGCCCAGAAATGCGCATTTTTAATAGAGTTCAGGTAGTTCTGAGACACTAAGTGGAAATACAGCCCAGGACTGGTACTGGGCATTTCGTTTACTAGCGTGGGCAATAGTTTCTAAGAGCCTCAGTTTCCTCATCTGCAAAACAGGTATACTACAGTGGCTCTTTCCCTTTTTTCTTTTTTCTTTTTTTTTTTTTTGAGACGGAGTCTCGCTCTGTTGCCCAGGCTGGAGTACAGTGGCCGGATCTCAGCTCACTGCAAGCTCCGCCTCCCGGGTTTATGCCATTCTCCTGCCTCAGCCTCCCGAGTAGCTGGGACTACAGGCGCCTGCCACCTCGCCCGGCTAGTTTTTTGTATTTTTTAGTAGAGACGGGGTTTCACCGTGTTAGCCAGGATGGTCTCGATCTCCTGACCTCGTGATCCGCCCGTCTCGGCCTCCCAAAGTGCTGGGATTACAGGCTTGAGCCACCGCGCCCGGGCTCTTTCCCTTTTTTCTTATAAATGTACATGTTTGTTTTTTTCTGTGCCCCAAAGCTACCCTTAAACACTAAAAACATTCATACTAACAGCAATAATTTTCTCAGAAACATTCATAGTCTTGATCCATTCATGGTTGATGAAAGGAACACTTCTTTTTATATTTCTGAGACAGTCTCACTCTGTCGCCAGGCTGGAGTGCAGTGCTGCGATCTTAGCTCACTGCAACCTCCGCCTCCCAGGTTCAAGCAATTCTCCTGCCTCAGTCTCCCGAGTAGCTGGGACTACAGGCACACGCCACCATGTATTTTTAGTAGAGACAGGATTTCAACATGTTGGCCAGGGTGGTCTCGATCTCTTGACCTTGTGATCCACCCACCTCAGCCTCCCAAAGTGCTGGAATTACCGCGGTGAGTCACCTCACCGGGCTGAAGGGAACACTTCTATAGGTAAGTTGGCAATCATCAAAAAGTAATTAGACTTTTAAAATAGTTGGGGGTGGGGGCTGGGTGCAGTGGCTCATGCCAGTAATCCTAGCACTTTGGGAGGCTGAGGTGAGAGGATCACTTGAGCTCAGGAGTTCAAGGCCAGCCTGGGCAAGAGAGCAAGACCTGGTCTCTACCAAAAAAAAAAAAAAAAAGGCGTTGGGGGGTGGATGTGGATAGAAAAAAAAGTATAGGCATACATCATTTTTTGTGCTTTGCTTTATTGCAATGTACAGATATTGTGTTTTTCTACAAATTGAAAGTTTGTGGCAACCTGTGTTTTAAGTCTACGGGAATCATTTCTCTAATGGCATCTGCTCACTTTGTTCACATTTTGATAATTCTTGCTTTCAAACTTTTTCATTTTTAGTATGTTTGTTTCGGTTATGTGTGACTGACGATCTTTGATGTTACTATTGTAATTGTGTTGGCTGAAACGTGGCCATGATGGTTCATGATAGTGTGTGTTCTGACTGCTTCACTGGACTGGCTGTTTCCCCTTCTCTCTTCCTCTCCTCTGGCCTCCCTATTCTCTGAGAAACAGTATTGGAATTAGGACAATTAGTAACTACAATGGCCTCTAAGTGTTCAAGTGAAGAGTCGCAGGTCTCTCACTTTAAATAAAAACCTAGAAATAATTAAACTTAGTGAGGAGGGCGTGTTGAAAACCAAGACAGGTCAAAAGCTAGGCCTCTTGTGCCAAACAGTTAGCCAAGCTGTGAATGCGAAAGAAAAGCTATTGAAAAAATTTAAAACTGCTACTCCCGTGGACACACAAATGATAAGAAAACAGCCTTATTAGGCTGGGCGCAGTGGCTCACGCCTGTAATCCCAGCACTTTGGGAGGCCGAGGCGGGCGGATCACAAGGTCAGGAGTTGGAGACCAACCTGGCCAACATGGTGAAACCCCGTGTCTACTAAAAATAAAAAAATTAGCAGGGCATGGTGGTACATGTCTATAATCCCAGCTACTCGGGAGGCTGAAGCAGGAAAGTTTATTGAACCTGGGAGGCAGAGGTTGCAGTGAGCAGAGATCACACCACTGCACTCCAGCCTGGGTGGAAGAGTGAGACTCTATCTCAAAAAATAAAATAAAATAAATAAAATAAAATAAAATAAATAAAATAAAACAAAATAAAATAAAATAACAACAAAGGATTTATAAGATTACAGTAGTTAGGCCAGGTGCGGTGGCTCACACCTGTAATCCCAGCAATTTGGGAGGCTGAAGAGGACAGATCACGAGGTCAGGAATTCTAGACCAGCCTGGCCAATATGGTGAAACCCCATCTCTACTAAAACTACAAAAATTAGCCAGGGGTGATGGCATGCACCTATAGTCCCAGCTGCTCAGGAGGCTGAGGCAGGAGAATCACTTGAACTCGAGAGGCGGAGGTTGCAGTGAGCCGCGATCGCAGCACTGCAACCACCCCGGGCGACAGAGCAAGACTCCATCTCAAAAAAAAAAAAAAAAAAAAAAAAGATTACAGTAGTTGGTATCAAGTACTTGGTAAAGCAGTTGCAAGGTTTGAAAGGATTGACGCCCATTTTGAAAGAAGTCCTACTGTGGGTAAAATGTTACCATTTTCTCTGTAGCATGCAGTACTACAGAGAAATCTTCCACGAAAGTAAGAGTTCCATCAGTGCGACAAACCTCATTGTTTTACTTTAAGAAACTGCCACAGCCATCCTAACCTTTAGCAACCACCCTGATCAGTCAATAACCATCAACATCTAGGCACAATCCTCCACCAGCTCACTGGCATTTCTTGGCAATAAAGTATTTTTAAATTCAGGTATATATCTGTACGGTTTTTTTTTTTTTGGTTTTTTTTTGAGACAGAGTCTTGCTCTGTTGCCCAGGCTGGAGTGCAGTGGTGAGCCTCCCCATAACCTCCGCCTCCCTACAACCTCCACTTCCTGGGTTCAAGTGATTCTCCTGCCTCAGTCTCCCAAGTAGCTGAGACTACAGGCGCACACCACCATGCCCGGCTAATTTTTGTGTTTTTAGTAGAGATGGGGTTTCACTATGCTAGCCAGACTGGTCTCGAACTCTTGACCTAGTCGTCTGCCCACTTCAGCCTCCCAAAGTGCTGGTATTCCAGTCGTGAGCCACAGCACCCGGACTTATCTATGGGTTTTTTTTAGACAAAAGGCTATTGCATACTTAATAGGCTACAGTATTGTCTAAACATAGTTTTTGTATGCACTGGGAAACTACAAAATTTGTGTGACTCATTTTACTGCGATATTCCCCTTATTGCAGTGGTCTGCAACTGAAGCCACAATATCTTAGGTGTGCCTGTACAGGTGTGTAAAGGAGTTCAATGCTATTACCACCCAAGCGAATAAAACAAAATAGGTTCATGCTCACCACAACTTGTTATATGTGTAATGTTTCATTCTTTGGGGTTACTCATTCCTACAGTGACAAACAAAGCTAGAAAGAAAAAGGAGTAATTAGGCTCAATAAATCCAAAAAGTAGCATAAATGTTTCTAATCAGAGATTTTCGTGTCCCTAGGGGAGAAAAATGGCCTTGTGAGCTTCCACTTTGAGGACAGTGGGAAGGAATGTGAGCTCTCTAGCTAGGCTGCCATGTGTAGCTAAAACTCAGAACTAAGCCATCAGCAGCAGCTTTGTTATTTTCACCATTACTGTGACTATTATACGGAATGTATTATTACTGGCCAGGGGCAGTGGCTCATGCCCGTAATCCCAAGACTTTGGGAGGCCAAGGTGGGTGGATCACTTGAGGTCAGGAGTTCGAGACTAGCCTGGCCAACATGGTGAAACCCTGCTCTACTAAAATACAAAAATTAGCTGGGTGTGGAGGCTAAGGGATTATGGTCATCTAGTCCCATCACCAGGAACAACAGGTCACTATGCTTTTGAGGGAGCTCATTCTTTAACTTTTCTGACCTAATACACTTCAGCTCCTGGATCTCTATTCCAGGTGACTTCTAGCTGACTCACGCCCCCACCCACTTTGCTCCAATCCTTGGGGAATCAATTCAGGGCTAGAGAGTTTTAGTAAACCATGCACATAACTCAATTGAAAGGTACAATATAGCCAAGCGCGGTGGCTCATGCCTGTAATCTATGCACTTTGGGAGGCTGAGGCAGAACGATCACTTGAACCCAGGACTTTGAGACCAGCCTAGCCAACATAGTGAGACCTCATCTCTACAAAAATAAAATTGCAGCCATAAAAAAGGATGAGTTCATGTCCTCTGCAGGGACATGGAAGAAGCTGGAAACCATCATCCTCAGCAAACTAACACAGGAACAGAAAACCAAACACCGCATGTTCTCACTCATAAGTGGGAGTTGAACAACGAGAACACATGGACACAGGGAGGGGAACATCACACAGCGGGGCCTGTCAGAGGGTGGGGGAAAGGGGAGGGAGAGCATTAGGACAAATACCTAATGCATTCGGGGCTTAAAACCTAGACGACAGGTTGATGGGTGCAGCAAACCACCATGGCACATGTATACCTATGTAACAAACCTGCACGTTCTGCGCAAGTTTCCCAGAACTTAAAGTAAAATTAAAAAATTAAATTAAAAAAATTAGTAAAATTTTAAAAAAAGTTATGTTTACCCTATACTGCCATCTATTAAATGTGCGATAGCATTATCTAAAAAATGTACATACCTTAATTAAAAATACTTAATTGCAAAAATAAAAAATAAAAAGGTCTCACTCCATTGCCCAGGCTGGAGTGCAGTAGTGCAAACTTCACTCACTGCAGCCTTAACCTCCTGGGCTCAAGTGATCCTCCTGCCTCAGCCTTCTCAGTAGCTGAGACTACAGGCATGCACCATGCCCAGTTAATTTTTCAAAATTTTTTGTAGAGATGGGTGTCTCACTATGTTGCCCAGGCTGGTCTTGAACTCCTGGGAATGCACGTGTTCTCTCACATAATTGTTTCCATAACTCTCAAAGTGCTGGGATTACAGGCATGAACCATGGAGCCTGTCCTAAATTTGTCTTTTCTCTTGTTATAAATGTACCTACTAATAATTTTGATTTTGCCTCTAGGCTCACTAAACCTAAAATATTTACTATCTGGCCCATTATATAAAAAGTCTGTGGACCACTGGCTTAGCGAATTGTAAAAATATTGCTGGGCGCGGTGACTCACACCTGTAATCCCAGCACTTTGGGAGGACGAGGCAGGCGGATCACGAGGTTAGGAGTTTGAGACCAGCCTGGCCAACATGATGAAACCCCGTCTCTACTAAAAATACAAAAATTAGCCAGCCATGGTGGTGCGAGCCTGTAATCCCAGCTACTCAGGAGGCTGAGGCAGAAGAATCGCTTGAACCCGGGAGGCGGAGCTTGCTGTGAGCCGCGATTGTGCCACTGCATTCCAGCCTGGGCAACAAAGTGAGATTCCATCTCAAAAAAAAGTAATAGCCGCCATTTCTTGAGGAACTTCTCTTGTATGTGACAGTCCTAGGCTACGTATTTTGCACGTGTTCCCTCACATAATTGTTTCCATAACCCCTTGAGGTAGGTACTGTTACTCCTCCCATTTTCCTGAAGGAATTGAGTTTGGGGAACCCAGTGCAGGCCCTGAAGCCCGCTACTGACTAACCTCTCTACTCATCTCTAAGGCAGTCATGGCTTTAAACCTAAAAGTATGCATGAATAGGCCAGGCATGGTGGGTCATGCCTGTAATCCCAACACTTTTGGAGGCCGAGGCAGTCTGATCACCTCAGGTCAGGAGTTTGAGACCAGCCTGGCCACCATGGTGAGACATCCTGTCTCTACTCAAAATACAAAAATTAGCCAGGCGTGCTGGCGCGCTCCTGTAATCCCAGCTACTCGGGAGGCTGAGGCAGGAGAATCCCTTGAACCTGGGAGGTGGAGGTTGCGGTGAGCCAAGATCGTGCCATTGTACTCTAGCCTGGGAGACAGAGCAAGACTCCGTCTCAAAAAAAAAAAAAAATACGTATGAATAAAACCCACAGATGACCCCACATCTTGATGCATTTCTTCTGTAACCATTTCACAAATGCCTATTACATGCTGGGCACTCTCTCCAGGACCTAGGACCAAAGAGACAGCTGTCTTTCACGAAGCTCATATTCCAGGTGGGTGAGACAGACAAGAAATGAGCAAACAAGGAAGTTTCAGGTAATAATCAGTGTTACCTAGAAAATAAAACAGCATGACAGGAGGGGGTGTTTTTTGCCGCCTATCCTGGCCTCAGACTAACTGGTAAGACGAGTCTCAGCAACGTGCAGGTTAAAACCTAATGACCTGGCGTGTAATTAATCCCAGCGCTTTGGGGGCGGGGACGATGACTTGAGCCCAGGAATTCCAGACCAGCCTTGGAAACAGAGTGAGACCCTGTCTCTACAAAAATAAAATAAAATTATCCGGGCACGGGAGCGCACACCTGTGGTCCCAGCTACTCTGGTGGCTAAGGTGGGAGGATCGCTTGAGCCCAGGAGGCGGAGGCTGCCCACTGAACTCCAGCCTGAGCAACAGAGGGAGATTCCATTTCTAAAACAAAAAGAAGACAGAGAACAGGGCAAACTAAATGAATGCCCCCTTAAAATCAACCGCCACATAATAAAGAGCCTAGGAAACGTATTTTACTACTGAGGCAGGGAAGAAGGGAAGTGGGGAGGAAAATGGGAGAGCAGAGGGAGGAAGGAAAGGCAGAGAGAAAGGCAAGCAGGCAATGACCTTAAGAAAGAAGGCTAGAGGGAAAGGGAAGAGGATGTGAATGGAGGAGGTGGGCCGCTTGCTGGGGAAACCGCATCCTGGAATTCGTTCCTAATCCCAGTTCGGAGGGAGGCGGAAGGGGCTTTCTCGCCACCTCCAGGTTGTCCCGAGGGGCTCGCCCTGCAAGGCCCGAGACCTGGGCGCCCCTCTCGGCGAGGGCGGGGAAGGCTGGGGCCCAGGGGCTGGGACCGGGACGGGAAAGGCCCGGTCCAGGGCTACCAGTTCGCTCTGGGTCCGCAGAGAACTCTGCAAGCTCAGCTGCGCGGCGACTCCGTGCGCGCTGCGAGGCGGGGCTGGAAACCAGCGCTGAGACCTCCCCGACTACCCCGGCGGCTGCCCCGAAGGCCCGGCTCCACCTTTGCCGTTCCGGGAAAAGCGGACGTCAGCCACAGACCCCAGCCCAGCAGGAGGGGCGGCGCGCGGGGAGGGGCGGCGCGCGGGGAGGGGCGCACAACACCAGGGAGGTTCGCGCGGGCGGCGCTGGGCCCGAGCCCGCCTCTCCCGAGCTCCGCATGCCCGCCACGAACCCCAGGCCAGCCGGCGCGCGGAGCCGCAGCCCCGCCCTCCGTCTCCTTCTCGCCCCCTCCCCCGGTTTCCGCCCCAGCCGCACCGCCCCTTTACTGTCTGGGTCGCGCCCGGCGCCATTGCATCAGAGCCGGCGGCCGGCTGCGCACGTGGAGTTGGGCGTGCGGTCCGTGCCGCTCGGCGTCCATCGGGTATGCCCATGCCCGCCTGCGCCGCGGGCCGGGTCGGATCCTGGATCCCCGGTTCTCCGCCAGCGCGCCTGGCCGCCGTCCCCAAGCCCGCATTTCCCGACACACCGCCCGGCGCCCCTAACGAGTTGGCACCAAACACTCGCAGCCCCGCGCCCCGATCCCCACGGCGGCCCCGGGCGCTCCGCCCCTGGGTCGGGGCCGCAGCCGCTGGAGACTGAGCCAGGGGCCAGACCCGACACTCACCTGACGATCGAGTCCCGCGCCGCGGGCGTTCGGCCGCCGGGGCTGCGGCTGCTCCGGGCCTGGCCATCCAGCAGCCGCCGCTGTCCGAGCAGGTCCTCCCGGCCACCGCTGCCGCCGCCGCTGCTGGCGCGACAGGGCACACGGAGGCGGAGCGGCGGGCCCGGGGGATGGGGCGGGCGGCGGAGCTGGAGCAGGACGAGCGGCAGGCGCGTGCCCATGGCGCGAGGCTGCGGGTCCTCAGGGGACACGGAACTGCGGCTGCCGAGGGCGGCGAGGCGCGTGCCAGGCGAGCTGGCGGCGGCTGGAAGAACCTGGCGCTTCCTCCTCGTCCGCAGGGACCCCTAGGGGGCACTGCACCCGGCGGCCGTGACGTGCGGAGGGCGGGGGCCTGGGAGCCGCCGGACGGGATGTCACGGCTTGGGGCACTTTGGTTTGGTTGGCTGTACCAGACAGAGGGTGGGGTGCGGAATGGGGCTCAGACTCTGCCCTGAGACTTTGCCTCCCTCCCTTCAGCCTGAAAGGCCGAGGTGACCCTTGGTACTCAGGGCGGCAAGTTTAGACGGAAGGGCTTGGATTTACTGTACTGGAGGTAGCCTGAGGATAAGAGGCTTTGCAACCTTAGGTAGGGGCACTTAATCTCGGTGAGCTTGCGGGGCTTCGTTAGTGCTCTCTCTCGACAGAGCACAGAGGTAACAATGCTCTTCTTAAAACCTTAAAAGGATTTTATAGTCCTGATTGGTTCTAGGGCCCCTCCAGGGGAACCACGTCCACAGATGCTCAAGTCCTTGGTGAGAAAAAAAAAAAAAGTATTTGCATATCACCTATATTCCCTAGGTCCTCACGTAACATTGTGGAGGGGTTCTTGGAAATTGAAACTTTAAGCCAAATGACTGTAAGGAAACCAGTTTGACCACAAGCTAATTGATATGAGTGAAGTTCCTACAACATATCTGTGGTCACAAAATCGCCCCTAAACTTCTAAATAAAGACCGAAAGCCTTCTAATATTAAACATTGAAATAAGTGTGAGCCATGCATACATTTAAGAAAGGTTTTTGGCTCACACCTATAATCCCAGCACTTTGGGAGGCTGAGGTGGGCGGATCACTTGAGGCCAGGAGTTCAAGACCAGCTTGGCCAACATGGTGAAACCCCATCGCAACTAAAAATACAGAAAATTGGCTGGGTGTGGTGGCGCGTGCCTGTATTCCCAGCTACTTGGGAGGCTGAGGCAGGAGAATCTCTTGAACCCAGGAGACAGAGGTTGCAGTGAGCCAAGATCATGCCACTGTACTCTAGCCTGGGCGATAGAGCACAGCTCTGTCTCAAAGAAAAAAAAAAAAGTTTTTCTTTTTAAAAAGCACTCCCTATCCCCCTGCTTAGAGAAAAATAAAGATTAATAAAAGTGAGATGATTTTTACCGGCTTATTCCAACTCAGGGCACCAGGCAGGGTAGGACACCATGCCTCACAGGGTGCGCTCACACACACACACACTCACACTCGGACCATGTAGATGCAATTTCACCTGAAGTGCACTGCACGGCTTTGGGATGTGACAGGAGACCGGAAGACAGAAAAATCCACACAGACATGGACAAAACGTGACAGTGGACCCAACCAGAAATCTATTTTTTTCCTCATCATTATAAGAAAACCACTGAGCAAAATGATGAAATGATGTTATTCCAGGACCTGCTGTACTTATAATACCTAATACAATGTAAATGCTATGTAAATGGATGTTACACTGTACTTTCTTATTTCTATGATTATTTTTAATTTTTTCAAATATGGTCAGTCCCAGGTTGATTGAGGATACAGAGGGCTGACCATAATTTCCAAGTAAAGTGGATATCAGATTGTAATTTTGTAATTCCCAAGTGAGGGTCAGATTGTTAACTTTATATTTTTACAGTCTTATAACTTTACATTCCTATAATTCCCAAATAAGGTGGGAATAAACCTAGTCCAAGTTACAGAGATTGGTTTTCCATTAGCCAAGCACCATACTAGGACAGCGCTGGAAGGACCCCTCATACAATCCTAACAAATGTAGGGAATTGAGAGCTATTGTCTTGATGTTCAACTTCTGGAAACTGGGGTCCAGAGAGGCCCATCTGTTTACTGGCAGAGCTGGGAGATTGAGGCTGCAATGAGCTGTGAGTGTGTCACTGCATTCCAACCTAGGCAACAGAGTGAAACCCTGTCTCAAAAAAAAAAGCTTCCTGAAGAAGGCAAAAGAGGTGGCACCTGGACGCAAGACCTTAGCAGTTGAGCTAAGGGAAGGTCAATGTTGGAGATGAGCTAAGGGAAAGCCAATGTTGGAAAAGTGGGAATGTTGGAAATGAAGGAACCACATGAGCAAAAGTCTGGAGCATGATGAATTCGAGGTACTGAGAGCTGTTCAGTTGAGTAGGGAGGGCAGTGCGTCCGGAATTGGTTCCTTCCGGTGGGTTCTTGGTCTTGCTGACTTCAACAATGAAATCAGTGACCCTCACGGTGAGTGTTATAGCTCCGAAAGATAGTGTGTCCAGAGTTTATTCCTTCAGATGTTCAGGTGTGTCCAGACTTTCTTCCTTCGGGTGGGTTCGTGGTTTCCCTGACTTAAGGAGTGAAGCTGCAGACCTTTGCAGTGAGTGTTACAGTTCTTAAAGATGGTGCCTCTGGAGTCTGTTCCTTCAGATGTTTAGATGTGTTGGAATTTCCTCCTTCTGGTGGGCTCGTGGTCTCGCCGACTTCAGGAATGAAGCCACAGACCCTCGCTGTGAGTGTTACAGCTCATAAAGGAGTGCGAACCCAAAGAGTGAGCAGCAGCAAGATTTATTGTGAAGAGCAAAAGAACAAAGCTTCCACGGTATGAAAGGCAACCCAAGTAGGTTGTTGTCATGGCCCAGGTGGCCAGCTTTTATTCCCTTATTTGGCCCCACCCATGTCCCACCAACGGTCCATTTTACAGAGCACTGATTGGTCCATTTTACAGAGTGCTGATTGGTCCATTTTTACAGAGTGCTGATTGGTGCGTTTACAATCCTTTAGCTAGACAGAAAAGTTCTCCAAGTACCCATGCACCCAGAAGCCAAGCTGGCTTCACTTCTCACTGGCACTCACTGTGGGGTTTTATGGCACCTAAGCTGGGGCACTCCAGCAGCCCAGAGGGAACTCATCCCAGACAATCAAGAGGAAAAGAAGGGAAGCGAGAAAGAGATGGAGACCTGCTATTGTGGCCAACGATCCCACAAAGAGGGAAAGGCAGTCCACACATGGAATTCAGCCTCCGATCAAGCCCAGCACTCGCTGGCCAGGGCCAAGTGCTGAGCTTGCTGAGCCCACACTCACCTGGAATCCAGGCTGGCCCACAAGGGCCACACACAACCCCAGCTCCTGCCCGCACCTCTTTCTTCCCACTTCCCCGTGAGCAGAGGGAGCTGGCTCCGGCCTCGCCTAGCCCTGGAGAGGGACCCTTATAGTGCTACAGTGGGCTGAAGGGCTCCTGGAGCGCGGCCAGAGCAGATGCCGAGCCGGAGAAGGCATGGAGAGCGAGCGACGGCTGCTAGCACCTTGTCATCTTTCAATCCCCACTCTAAACAGGACACCCCAACTGCTGTTGGGAATTGGGTGATGACCGCTCTAGCTAATTCCTGCTGGATTGGGGTGAAGAAGGGGCCCTGCAGTTGTAGCGTTCTCCAGAGGAACTCTTTAGGCCAGTGGAAGGGCCAGCAGTTCGGTCCAGGGGTCCTCGGTAGAAGTTGTTAGTTGAGCTCATTTGGGGTTCCATTTGTAAGACCATCCGTAGCTTGATGGCCTCGATTCTAGAGGAAACAAATTTGACGAGGTTAAAAATACAGGGTCCCAGGTGTGTAACAGCAAGATGGCTGCCATGGGACCTAGAAAGGGGAGAAGCCATGCTGCCCAACTCCAGTGGTTGGTATAAGACTTTCAAAGGTGTTGTCTGATTTCAGAAGCTTTTTCCTGTATTGCCGGGCAGCATCTTGTACTATCCCTGACTGGTTAGTGTAAAAACAACGCTCTTTCCCTAAGAAGGTGCAGAGTCCTCCTTTCTCAGCAGTGAGGATGTCTAGGCCTCAGCGGTTTTGGAGAGTCACTGCTGCCAAAAAGTCTATTTGGGATTGTAGAGTAAGGATAGATTTCGTTACTTCTTGCAAACTGTCTGAGAAATCCTTTGAGAGTGTGTGGTAGTAGGATAATGAAGTAGATAAACTGGCTATTCTGGTTCCTGTAGCAGTAGCCATCCCTAACCCTATAAGTAGAGGTATTAGTTGTATGGCTCTGCACTGACAGACTTGAGCTTTGAGGGGTACTGATAGGGTCTGATTTCCACAAGATTAGAAGTTAGGATAATATACGTTTACACTGTTCACTTTTAGCGAACTTTACTTTTGTTGAAAACCTTGTAAGTTTGGGATTTCAATTATTCTTTGCTGTTAATAAGACCTTGTTCAGCCCATATTAACTTACAATTGGTATAGATGGCTCCTTCCTGATTCTGTAAGTACTTTAAGGTTTGGCTGAGTACAAACAACTGGCACATTTGAGTAGACCAATTACCAGGCAATTTTCCTAACTCTGCTTCTACAAGAGTTTCCTTATTTACTGAATACCCATTGTGTCTTTTTTCCTTAATTGCCAGGGGAGGAACCATCTATCCTCCTGTCCTGAAGGGAGCTCCTCCTAGATCTGGTTGGACCTTTGTATGGGTAATTAATTAAGATTTAGATCCCCTGTTAGGAAACCTGCTGGGTTAAGGATTTTTGATTGGAAGGCTACGGGTTGTCAGTGGCCTCAGTGCTTTCAGGTTACGCCCTTGTTTACACTGACAAGGTGATATTGTTGTGTTATAGGGTTACAGAGAAGACCTTCAATTACCAATTATAGATTTTAAATGTACCCTGGCTCTTAAAGGAATAAGGCACACTGTTTTTTCTTTACTACTTCCATCTCCCTTTCTTTCTCTTTGACTTCTTTGCCTCTTTCTGACTCCCTCTTTGTCTCTGTCTCTTCCTCTCTCTGTCTCTCTCTCTGACTTTCTCTTTCTCTTTCCTTTCTGCCGGTCTGTGCCTGCCTCTGCTAGCCACTTAGGCTGCTGTTCTCCCCTCTCCTTCCCCTTTTTGATGGCTTCAGCAGTGTAAGACTGCCACCTCCTTGGGTTTTTGCACCACGTGCAATAACTCCATGATTTCCTTGTGGCATTTAATGGGTGTTCCCCCAGAGGTTAGGAACTCCCTTTCTTTCCATATTGCAGCATGGGCATGTAGGATTAGATAAGTATACTTCTATCTGTATACATATTTATTCTTTTTCCCTTTCCCAGTTCTAAGGCTTGGGTACGTGTCACTAGTTCTTCTAACTGGGTGCTGGTCCCTAGGGGAAGAGGCTTACTTTCAAGTATGGTTACATCACTAACTATGGCGTAACCTGCCCTTTGTATCCCATTCTCCACAAATGAAATTCCATCGGTATATAGGTTAGGGTCAGGATTAGCTAAGGGGACTTCTAAGAGATCATCTCAGGCAGCATAAGTCTGGACTATAATTTGTTGACAGTCATGCCCGATTGGTTCCCCATCCTCTGGAAGAAAAGTGGCAGGGTTGAGGGCTGCAAATGTTCATATTTGAAGCACTGGTCCCTCAAGGAGTAGTGCCTGGTGTCTAAGCAGGCGGTTGTCTGATAGCCATAAACTTCCTTTGGCACCTAGTAAGCCATTACATCATGAGTAGTCAAGGAAAGGTACTGTGCCTGGATGTGCGTGTAGGCTAGATTTATGTTTCCCTTTACACAAACATCTCAGTGTAGCAAAGAGTAACATAGCAGTATTGCTGCCAGCGTATCTCGCCTCCAGCCACAGGGCGGTTTTCTCCTATCTCATGGTCAGCTTTACACTGAGACATTTCATTCCCAGGGACGAGCAGGAGATGGAAATCTTCCCCTTATCTGAACTGCAAAGAGGCCTCCCTCTTTCACTACTCCTCCTCAGCACAGACCCTTCACGAGTGTCAGGCTGGGGGATGTAACGTCTTTCCTTTCCCATGAGGCCATATCTCAGGCTGTCTGTGTCGGGGGAAACCTTGGACAATACCCAGGCTTTCTTGGGCAGAGGTCCCTGCGGCTTTCTGCAGTGCATTGTGTCCCTGGTTAATAGAGAATGGAGAATGGTGATGACTTTTACCCGGCATACTGCCTGCAAACATATTGTTAACCAGGCACATCCTGCACGGCCCTAAATCCATTAAACCTTGATTCAATACAGCACATGTTTCTGTGAGCACAGGGTTGGGGCTAAAGTTACAGATTAACAGCATCTCAAAGCAGAACAATTTTTCTTAGTACAGATCAAAATGGAGTTTCTTATGTCTTCCTTTTCTACATAGACACAGTAACAATTTGATCTCTTTCTTTTCCCCACATTTCCCCCTTTTCTTTTTGATAAAACTGCAATCGTCATCATGGCCCATTCTTGATGGTCGCTGTCTCTTTGGAGATGCTGGGTACACCTGCAGACTAACAGCAGACAGAACAGGCACACCAGGATTAATACGAGATTTACAATAGTGGAACTTCTGATAGTTTTAACCCAAGTGACCGGGTTAAGATTTGCGAGGCCATCAGCAGCTTCTGCGATTGCCTCAGTTCCTGGCACCAAATTTAAATGGGCTTTTGATGCCTCAAAAAATTTGTTCTTTTAATTTTGAAATGTCTAAAGTAAGATTATCTTATCTTCCTTGTAGATGGCATCTAACCATGTCCCAGGGATGCTCAGACTCGTTATAGGCTTGGGGTGTAGTAAAAAAAATCTGACGTATTCCAGTCACACTGTAACTGAAAACGATGTTCCAAGCTCATGAGCCTATCTCCCATCCAAATGACATTTTGTCTAAGATCATTAATCTGATCTGCCAACTTTTTGATCAATACCAGGTTGTGAATTCCACAATCTTGTAGAATATTTTGCCAATTGTTAACAAAGTGTACTGTTTGAACAGAAGAGTGCAATGCAACTCCTGCCACAGTGGCCATAGCTGTGACTGCAATTAATCCCATAATCACTGCAATCAAAGTAAAAATGAATCTTTTGGATCTATTTAGAGTGCCTTTTAATACTTCAGTCAAAATATGGATGGATGGCGAAGTCACCCATGGTTGGTCCGCGGACACAGGGATCCACGTGCCCTCTCTTGCTCTAGAATACAGTGCTGCCAATTAAAAGTTGAATCAATGCAAGTAAACAATCTACAATTTTCACAGGTTATAGTTTAGGAATCTGGGTTAATAACTATTTTACCTACAAGTAGCATATAAGGGGGCTTTACACAACTTTGCAAAGGAATTATCAGACTGGAATTTAGGTCGATAGCATACGATGGCTTATGGTCTCTTGTTTTTATAGCTTGATTTCCAGACCAAATTCTAGTGTGGTGTGAGGCCACAGTAAGCTTCCAAAGTTCCGGGTTCTCAGGACCAGTAACAGGACTAACTTTGTTCGAGGTGATGAGATTCACTTTTCACTCCATTCCCAAGGGTAGAGAGACTCTAACGTTTTGTACTTATTTTTATCTAAACCTTCTGTTAAGTCACTGTTCACAGTTGGACTCACATGTGCACTGGGACACGATTGAGTTTGTCCTATGCAAATGCGGTAGAATTGACCTCGAGGTGCGCAATCTATAATGGTTCCGAATTCATCGTTTTGTAATATCGCTGCACTATCAGCCACCCCTTCTTCTCCAACTAAAACTCCTGGGCCTTTTGATCCTTTGGGAATTTCTTTGGGGCAAGGCTTCCCCTTAGGCCTAGACTTTAATGATCTTTGATAAGAAGGGTCCTGCAAATAATTTACCTGTGGCCTGAGTGACATTCCACTTACCATGTGATAAGTAAATCCATTGGTGGCACTGATAGTAGGTACTTCTACCAACCAATTCTGGGTTGCAGGCATTAAGCAGCCTGGTGCTCTCCCTAGGCAAATAGGAGGATAATGATACCCAGTGGAAATATTTATCATCATTCCTTCTTCCTCGGGTTGGGCAGGGCCACGATCATCCGTGGGGCCAGATACCCATGCACTATTATTAACATATACTTTAATAGGATTATCTACCCATGTAACTGCCCGAATTAAGGGCGGGAAAAGCACATAGGCCCTGTAAGTATAATTAGCTGCAGCTGCTCCTGCAGACATGGGGAGACTTACCACCGTTGATACAATCATCAAAGCTGCAAGCAGCATATTCTCTGGAGTTCATGTCACCTTTGTGAATGCACTTAATGCCACTGAACTGTATATTTAAAAATGGTTAAGATGGCAAATTTTATGTGCATTTTACCATCTTAAAAATCAAGAAGGAGGTGGAGAAACATCTCAAATTGGTGATCTAAGTTTGCTAGAGTCAATTTCTATCGTTTACAACAAAGCCCTCTGTTGTTTTGTACAGTGGTTAAAGTGAATGCAGGTGAAGGTCACTGGCCATGAGCAAGTCAAGAAAATAAGAGGCTGGATGTTGGGTAGGTCATCCATCGAAATCTCCATCAAATACGGATTTTCTAGATATTTGCAGGATGGTAGTAGTATATAGGGGTGGAGAGTATAGGATAAGAAAACTGACTCTGAGCTGTGGGCTCACCTTCACTGAATGAGGTCAATTGGTAAGAAGGTCATTGGATGATAGTAGTCAGGTGACACAAAGATTTGCATTCCAGTCTGGGCACAGTGGCTCACGCCTGTAATCCCAACACTTTGGGAGGCTGAGGTGGGCGAATCACCTGAGGTCAGGAGGGCAAAACCAGCCTGACCAACATGGTAAAACCCCCTCTCTACTAACAATACAAAAATTAGCTAGGCGTCGTGGCATCCGCCTGTAATCCCAGCTACTGGGGAGACTGAGGCAGGAGAATTGCTTGAACCCGGGAGGCAGAAGTTGCAGTGAGTCGAGATAGAGCCTTGCACTCCAGCTTGGGCAACAAGAGCGAAACTCTGTCTAAAAAAAAAGAGAAAAAAAAACAAGATTTGCATTCCAAATAGCCACCATGCAATAGTTCATTCATTCATGAGGGCAGAGAAGGAATGGTCTCCAGCCACAGCATGAATCCATGAAGCACTGACTCCACCTCTTGAACTTGAGATATTGTATTGTGGGAGAATGAATGGACTTACCTTTTTTAAAAAAATTTTATTTTTATTTTTATTTTTAGACTTTAAGTTCTAGGGTACATGTGCACAATGTGCAGGTTTGTTACATATGTATACATGTGCCATGTTGGTGTGCTGCACCCATTAACTTGTCGTTTACATTGGGTATATCTCCTAAAGCTATCCCTCCGCCATCTCCCCACCCCACAACAGGCCCCGGTGTGTGATGTTCCCCTTCCTGTGTCCAAGTGTTCTCATTGTTCAATTCCCACCTACGAGTGAGAACATGCTGTTTGGTTTTCTGTCCTTGCGATAGTTTGCTCAGAATGATGGTTTCCAGCTTCATCCATGTCCCTACAAAGGACATGAGCTCATCCTTTTTTATGGCTGCATAATATTCCATGATATATATGTGCCACATTTTCCTAATTCAGTCTATCATTGATGGACATCTGGGTTGGTTCCAAGTCTTTGCTATTGTGAATAGTGCCGCAATAAACATACATGTGCATGTGTCTTTATAGCAGCATGATTTATAATCCTTTAGGTATATACTCAGAAATGGGATGGTTGAGTCAAATGGTACTTCTAGTTCTAGATCCTTGAGGAATTGCCACACTGTCTTCCACAATGATTGAACTAGTTTACTGTCCCACCAACAGTGTAAAAGTGTTCCTATTTCTCCACATCCTCTCCAGCACCTGTTGTTTCCTGACTTTTTAATGATCGCCATTCTAACTGGTGTGAGATGGTATCTCATTGTGGTTTTGATTTGCATTTCTCTGATGGCCATTGATGATGAGTATTTTTTCATGTATCTGTTGGCTGCATAAATGTCTTCTTTGGAGAAGTGTCTGTTCATATCCTTTGCGCACTTTTTGATGGGGTTGTTTGATTTTTTTTCTTGTAAATTTGTTTAAGTTCTTTGTAGATTCTGGATATTAGCCCTTTGTCAGATGGGTAGATTGCAAAAATTTCCTCCCATTCTGTAAGTTGCCTGTTCACTCTGATGGTAGTTTCTTTTGTTGTGCAGAAGTTCTTTAGTTTAATTAGATCCCATTTGTCAATTTTGGCTTATGTTGCCACTGCTTTTGGTGTTTTAGACATGAAGTCCTTGCCCATGCCTATGTCCTGAATGGTATTGCCTAGGTTTTCTTCTAGGGCTTTTATGGTTTTAGGTCTAACATTTAAGACTTTAATCCATCTTGAATTAATTTTTGTATAAGGTGTAAGGAAGGGATCCAGTTTCAGCTTTCTACGTATGACTAGCCAGTTTTCCCAGCAACATTTATTAAACTGGGAATCCTTTCCCTATGTCTTGTTTTTGTCAGGTTTGCCAAAGACCAGGTGGTTGTAGATGTGTGATATTATTTCTGAGGGCTCTGTTCTGTTCCATTGGTCTATATCTCTGTTTTGGTACTAGTACCATGCTGTTTTGGTTACTGTAGCCTTCTAGTATAGTTTGAAGTCAGGTAGCATGATGCCTCCAGCTTTGTTCTTTTGACTTAGGATTGTCTTAGCAATGCGGGCTCTTTTTTGGTTCCATATAAACTTTAAAGTAGTTTTTTCCAGTTCTATGAAGAAAGTCATTGGTAGATTGATGGGGATGGCATTAAATCTATAAGTTACCTTGGGTAGTATGGTCATTTTCATGATATTGATTCTTCCTATCCATGAGCATGGAATATTCTTCCATTTGTTTGTGTCCTCTTTTATTTCATTGAGCAGTGGTTGGTAGTTTTCCTTGAAGAGGTCCTTCACATCCCTTGTAAGTTGGATTCCTAGGTATTTTATTCTCTTTGAAGCAATTGTGAATGGCAGTTCACTCGTGATTTGGCTCTGAGTTTGTCTGTTATCGGTGTATAGGAATGCTTGTGATTTTTTGCACATTGATTTTGTATCCTGAGACTTTGCTGAAGTTGCTTATCAGCTGAATAGCCTTCCTTTAAGAGGTCCCCAGGAGAAACATCCTTAAGGAAGAGCTAAGTGTTGGTTTAAAAAAGAAATGAGTTGGCCGGATGCGGTGGCTCATGCCTGTAACCCCAGTATGTTGGGAGGCCGAAGTGGCCAGATCACAAGGTCAGATTGAGACCATCCTGGCCAACATGGTGAAACCTCATCTCTACTAAAAAATTAGCCAGGCGTGGTGGCACGTGCCTGTATTCCCAGCTACTTGGGAGGCTGAGGCAGGAAAATTTCTTGAACCAGGGAGTTGGAGGTTGCAGTGAGCTGAGACTGTACCACTGCATTCCAGCCTGGTGACAGAGGGAGACACCATCTCAAAAAAAAAAAAAAAAAAGAAATGAATTGAGGGAACTGCTTCCATTAAAATATAGGGATGTAGAGTTGTTCAATATGGAACTTCAAGTGATCCAGAGCCTGCAGAGAGATGTGGGAAGAACAGCAGCAGTGAGAAGGTGGGTCAGGAGAGAGAACGCAGGGTGGAAGACTAGCCAAGAAGGATGGTCAGAGGAGCAGCAACCTAGGGTAATGGTGTCAAGCCTGGTGGTTTATGTGGCCCCTAAAATGCCAAGGACACAGACCCAGCAAATACTGGAAGGCTACAAAGGTAGACAGGGCACTTGGATAAAACAAGGGTCAACACAGTTTGCACTTCTATGGGATTTTGTTCTGTGAAAGGGCTGTGTATAACACAGTAACCCCCAAGTGCAGAAGGAGCCTGGAAACCAAAGGAGGCAGAGAAATCCAATGTGTGGGTTTTGGGTGATTTATTAAGGTAACTTACAAACAGAAATGTGGTCTTGGGCAGCTACAAGATAGGTAGGTCTCTGCACCACAATCCCCCAGACCCAGGGCTTATATCTTGGGGAAAATTATACCTGCTTTGGAAGGAATGTGTAGGTGGCTACCAGCGTCACAGCCTATGATTTCTGTAACAGTAACCAGGGTTGTTTTGAAGGAAACTTACAGTGAATGAGTGTTTCCACATAAATAATAATACATCAACTCAACATTTTGGAGGCATTCCCAGACTCAGGATTAGTCAGTGGATTGGTATTTAAAATAAAGTCACTCTTGTCCCCACCAAGAGTTTTCCTCTTCAATGAATGAGGAAGCCTTGTGTAGCAAGCAAAAGTTCCTCTTCAACCTTTCCCCTTTAATTCACACATGTTATTGATATCTTTTCTCAAAACTGTTTCTTATTTTATGGTAATAACTGTTAAGCCTTATGTAACAAATGTAACAGAATAAGCCTACTCTGACTTCAGTATCTATGTTAAACATGCTCACAGACACATAGTACATTCTATGTCCTTGTACCTCAGTCAAAACATTCGTGCTGGACGTGCCCAGGCATGTCCCAGCTTGCAGCCTACACTCCTCTCTTATTTGGGAATATTATTACTTTTCTAAGTCCTTTCATAAGCAACTTCCTTTTTTTCCTTCGTTCCTCACTGCCTTTACCTATTTAAAAAATTTAGAATGTTAGCCAATCGGGTTTTAGTTTACATTGTGAGGTCTGGCTCCAGCCAATGGAGTCAGGACACAGCAATAGGGACCTCAGGTGTAAGGCAAAAATAGTCTAGTATCTTTTTTACTTTGTGGGTACTCCCAGCAGGATTGCTGACAGGCACCAACCTTTCTGCAAAGAGTGAAAATCGCCTTGTTCAGGAAACTGTTTGTCTAATTGTGAATTCCTCTCTGTGACAGTAGGGAATAAGCATTTATTTCCAACACTTTGGGTCTCCCAGCAAGTGTGTCCGGAATTGGTGGGTTCTTGGTCTCACTGACTTCAAGAATGAAGCTGCGGACCCTCGCGGTGAGTGTTACAGTTCTTAAAGATGGTATGTCCGGAGTTTGTTCCTTCTAATGTTCGGACGTTTCTGGAGTTTCTTCCTCCCGGTGGGTTTGTGGTCTTGCTGGCTTCAGGAATGAAGCTACAGACCTTCATGGTGCTATAGCTCATAAAGGTGGTGCAGACCCAAAGAGTGAGCAGCAGCAAGGTTTATTGTGAAGAGCAAAAGAACAAAGCCTCCACAGCAGGGAAAGGGACCCATGCAAGTTGCCACGTCTGGTGCTGGTGACCAACTTTTAGTCTCTTATTTGGCCCCGCCCATGTCCTACAGATTGGTTCATTTTACAGAGCACTGATTGGTTCATTTTACAGAGTGCTGACTGGTGCAGTTCACAGAGCGCTGAGCGCTGATTGGTCCGTTTTTACAGCGTACTGATTGGTACATTTACAATCCTTTAGCTAGACAGAGTGCTGATTGGTGCATTTACAATCCTTTAGCTAGACAGAAAAGTTCTCCAAGTCCCCACCCGACCCAGAAGCCCAGCTGGCTTCACCTCTCACTGGCACTCACCGTGGGAGTTTACAGCACCAAGCCTGGGCATTCCAGCAGTGCAGAGGGAGCTGGTTCCAGACAATCAAGAGGAAAAGAGAGGAAGCAAGAAAGAGAGGGAGACCTGCTGTTGTGGCCAACGATCCCGCGAAGAGGGAATGGCGGTCCACGCACAGGATTCAGCTTCCGATCAAGCCCAGCAGGCGCCGGCGCTCACCTGGAACCCAGGCCAGCCCGCGAGCAACGCGCGCAGCCCAGCTCCCGGCCAGCGCCTCAGCGCCTCTCTCTTCACACTTCCCCGTGACCAGAGGGAATGGGCTCAGGCCTGGCCAGCCCCAGAGAGGGGCCGTCATAGCGCAGCGGCGGGCTGAAGGGCTCCTGGAGCGCGGCCAGAGCAGACGCCGAGGCCGGGGAGGCGCCGAGAGCGAGCCAGGGCTGCTAGCACGTTGTCACCTCTCAGAAGGACTACCTGAGCCATGTAGTTTGCTGGCTTGGGGAGAAGCTCGGGTTTGATGCAGCTTTTTCCGAAGCTCCCAGGGAGTGCAGTCTGAGCCTGGTTTCTGATTGTTTAGGCGGGAAAGCGTGGCCCCGGAAGCTGCAAGCCTGGTCCCTAGGAGTATCGGTAGCATACACACCAACAATGCTTGGCAAAATCTGTCTTATTATTAATAACAACCAGTTTATGGTACTACAGGTGAGGCATGCATGGAGACATTTGATACATAAATCTTTAACAGCAGCTGAATTTATTCTCTTAAATTCCCGGAAGTCTAATTACTGGCTCAAAGAGGATGAATTTTTAATATTACTGGTTCATATTGCTAAATTCATTTATAATATTCTATACCAATGTATATTCTCATTCAATTGGGTTTAACAGTCTTTCTCCATCCTTAATCATATTGCGTAAAAATTAAAAAAAAAATTTCTTTGTCACAAAATTAGCATGGTTTTGAGACCATTCTTTAGAGGTTTCCTGATTTTGTATTTCTTAATGTCTTGTATTATTCTCTTACCCCAGACTATCAATTCACATAAATTTATAGAGCATACAGTGTTGGAAGATAGAAATAGTGTCTCCCCTTAGGGCAGAAGGCAGATTTGTTTGCCTCCGTACAATAAAGATAATGTCTCCCTCCAGGGGCAAAGGTTTGGCAGATTTGCTAGTAGCTTCTTCTAAGTTTGGGGATTTCTGAGCTTAGGGGTCCTCTGCTGTGAAATGAACCACTGTGTGTACAACAACCCCCTGGGCTGCTCTGAGACTAGAGCGGCAAGGGGAAGCAATGCATATGTAAAGTTCGTACTGCTAGCTGTGCTGTAATCCTGTCCTTCATCTCTTACCCTGGAGTCTTGTGTCTTCTGCCAGTGTTTATGAAACTGATGCAGGTTACCTTGTTAGCTTGCAAGCTGGGTAAAATCTCACAGTTCTTGGCAATCATGTCTGAGCTGGGTTTTGAGGACTCAGCAGGTTTCCCTTTGGATAGTAGGGGAAGGGTATTGCAGGCAGAGGGAGCAGCTCCTATTCATATAAAGGCACAGACAGATTGTGGAGGGCTTTGTGGAGGATTTTTTTTTTTTCCCTTTGAGATGGAGTCTCGCTTTGTTGCCCAAGCTGGAGTGCACTGGCATGATCTCTGCTTACTGCAACCTCTGCCTCCTCGGTTCAAGAGATTCTCTTGCCTCAGCCTCCTGAATAGCTGGGATTCCTGGCGTGCACCACCAAGTCTGGCCAATTTTTGTATTTTTAGTAGAGATGGGTTTTCACCATGTTGGCCAGGCTGGTCTCGAACTCCTGACCTTAAGTGATCTGCCTGCCTCTGTCCCCTAAGGTGCTGGGATTACAGGTGTGAACCACCGCGCTTGGCCCTGGAGGATTTTATTCTGTGTTTAAAACACAGAATAAAAGACAGGAAGTGGGGAAGACCGTGGCAAGACAACCAGTTAGGACACTGTTACAGTAGTCCAACAAAAAGACTGCAAACTAGAGGAGGAGCTTCTGAGGAAGAAAGGAGTCGTACATGGGGAAAAATGACATCAGTTTCGGACAACTCAGGTAGAGATGTCCTGCAGGAAAAATCTTCAATCCTCCTGGCACTCAAGAGGGGAGTTTAAGCCTAGAGATGGTGTTTTGGGAAACAGAGTATAATATAGTAGTGAATTCAGGTGAATTCATAATATTAAAGGAGAATGGAGTGGAGATGATTTAGTATCACAAACCTGAAGCCTCTGGAGGCTTCTAGAGGACAGGCACATAATACAGTATTAACCAGGGAAGTGGACCAAGTGTAAAACTTCCTCCAAAGCAGCAATACGTTCTACAGACTTTTGTGACTTATGTTTATTTTACCTTAAGAGGAGAGATTTCTTATTTTCTACCTAAAGCGTCTGTATTCAAGTGTACCACGGCTGCTTTAAATTTGTTGACCAAGTCCATAATGAAACACAAAGGAACCATTTCCCCCAAAGGTCAAAGCAAGTGTCCGCCTTTTAGGGTGACTTTCACCTTTAGATCCCCTCCTTAGATCTCACAGCATTGGCCTCACCAGAACCCAGATCCACACATACCACATTTTTTTTTTTAAGAGGTGGAAATTTGGATTTTATGCTTAAGCCTTTCAAATTATACAAGCCTAGGGCCAGGCATGGTGGCTCATGCCTATAATCCCAGCACTTTGGAAGGCTGAGGGGGAGTGGATCACTTGAGCCCAGGAGTTCGAGACCAGTCTGGGCAACATGGTGAAACCCTGTCTTTACTAAAAACACAAAAATTAGCCAGGTGTGATGGCACGTGCCTGTAGTCCCAGCTATTTGGGAGGCTGAGGCAAGAGAATTGCTTGAGCCCGGAATGTGGAGGTTGCAGTGAGCTGAGATTGCGCCACTGCACTCCAGGCTGGGCAACAGTGCGAGACTGTCTCCAAATAAATAAATAAAATTGCACAAGCCAGATTGAGCCCCTGGGCCAGCAGTTTGCAGCCTCTGGTTTAACTGTGCTCTAGTAGAAGGAATCGGCTTACTCCGTGGTCTTGATGGTTCCATGAGAACTATGTGGAGAGGCATACATTGCTATGTAAACAGGAGGGCAAACTGGGGACTTGTATTTGCGCCTTAGAGCAGATGATTTGATCAACATCCAAGCCCTGTTGTTTTATATTGAGCTGAATAAACATGGTTTTGGAACCAATGAGGTAGAACTGCCTGTCTTTCTTTCCTGTTGTATGATGCATGTGAATAAGCCATTGTCAGGAAAATAAGACTCTTTTTCGTAGATACATAAAGTGGACTTTGCTCCGTGGGTGTGTACTACAGTTGTAAAGTCAGCAAGTGTGTTTTTTGGCACCTAAAATCTCAGCATTCTGGGCCTTTTCCTTCCACCTTATCTGACTTCAACCCCACATCACGTGCTAGGGTGCTCTGTGCTCTCATCACATCATCAAAAGCAGTTACCAGGACAGGCACTGGTCTACATGGAATTTTGAGGAGAGTCTGATAACCCCACCCTCCTGTGCCCATATAGATGCTTAGCCTAAAAGGTTACTGGAAATCTGCAGAGTAAATGTCTCTGGAATTCTATCAGCCATGAGATGGGAAAGGTGCAGAGTCTTTCCAAAACGCCACCTCCCCTGACCTAACTAATAGGAGCGCTAGAGAAAGTTGATAATACTGGATTTCTGAGTGTGCTGTGAATTTTTTTAAAGCAACTTATTTGCTGTTGTTACTTCCCTCCTTTGTGTATCTGGTTTGAATATGTTTTTCACATGCTTTGGGCTCAGATGAGTTTTTAACTCTATTCAGTGATTAAAATGTATGGGGCACTACAAGTTGCCCAGCAGTGTGCGGAGCTGGTAAAGCCATTTCTACCTCAGCTGGTCAAAGCAGACAATGGTTGCATGTGCTAAATTTTAGAATATTATTTCTTTTCAAGATGGAGTCTTGCTCTTGCCCAGGATGGAGTGCAATGGTGAGATTTCGGCTCACTACAACCTCCACTTTCTGGGTTCAAGCAATTCTCTTGCCTCAGCCTCCCGAGTAGCTGGCATTACAGGTGCCCACCACCATGCCCAGCTAATTTTTCTATTGTTAGTAGAAACGGGGTTTCCCCATGTTGGTCAGGCTGGTCTCGAACTCCTGACCTCAGGTGATCCACCTGCCTTGCCTCCCAAAGTGTTGGGATTACAGGCGTGAGCCACCGTGCCTGGCCTAGAATATTCTATCAAAAATGAATTTTTGATCTTCTATTAAAGAGCTTTCAAATACGCTATACACCAGACATTCCAAATTTTATTACTTTACAGTTATATAGGTTGTGCAATCATATTTTGCATTTAAGCTTTTTAATACAGCATAATTTCCACAGTATCTCTGTGGAATAAGCATATATATATATATTATTTTGTTAAACAAAAACATTGGAAAAAAAGGGTAGGCATGATAGCTCATGCCTATAATCCCTGCAGTTTGGGAGGCCAAGGCTGGAGGATCACTTGAGGCCAGGAACTCAAGACCAGCCTGGGTAAGTGAGACCATATCTCTTTAAAAAAACACCAACAAGGCTGGGCATGGTGGCTTATGCCTGTAATCCCAGAACTTTGGGAGGCTGAGGCGGGAGGGTCACCTGGGGTCAGGAGTTCAAGACCAGCCTGGCTAACATGGTGAAACCCCGTCTCTACTAGTAGTACAAAAATTAGCCGGGCATGGTGGCGCACACCTGTAATCCCAGCTACTCAGGAGGCTGAGGTAGGAGAATTGCTTGAACCCGAGGAGACAGAGGTTTCAGTGAGACCCTGTCTCAAAAAAAAAAAAAAAAAAAAAAAGAATTGAGTGCAGTTATCACAATCCATCCGGATAGAGAAAGTTATACAGCATTAGAGGATCTCAGAGTTCTTGAAGTAGTAACACTTGCTCTTTCAAACAGAGATTTTTTTATTGTTTTTATATCAAATGAAACTTGAGACAAATATTATCAAGTATTCATGTTCAACAGCTGTATTTATAGCTCATTATAAGCCTGCTCATTAAAATTTTTATTTAAGGACTGAATTTATGTTTATCATTTGCACAGGGCATGGTTCTTCTCCTGTCATTTGTTTCTCTAAACTGAACTTGGAGCGAACCCATCCATTTTCCACCTCAAAGTGGAACAGGAAGGTAAGGCAGATCTGAGGGCTCCTCAATGTGAGGTTGGAAACTCTTCTCTCTAAAATACACTGAAAGCTGAAGGCTGTTTCTTCAGTGTGAGGAAAGTCAGGTAATCCACATTTTCATTATAATGGGGTAGAGCTTTTTGCTTATATTTGGAAAGAGTTGCTTTGGAAAGTGTCTGTAATTATCAACTTATAGCAGTATATTTTTGTTCCCTGTAAACTTTCCATGAAAGAAAATTAACATGAAGTTATATGAAAAAAACCTCAATTTGTGCCAAAAACTTCTATAGTAATTTTTTTTTTTTTGAGACAGAGTCTGTGTTGCCCAGGCCAGAGCACAATGACATGATCTCAGCTCACTTCAACCTCTGCCTCCCTAGTTCAAGTGATTCTCGTGCCTCAGCCACCTGAGTAGCTGGGATTACAGACATGCACCACCATCCATTTTTAGTGGAGACAGGGTTTCACCATGTTGGCCAGGCTGGTCTCAAACTCCTGGCCTCAAGTGATCCACCCACCTCGGCCTCCCAAAGTGCTAGGATTACAGGTGTGAGCCACTGCGCCTGGCTATATTAATTCTTTGATTCAATAATAAAACAGTTAAAAGAATGTCTTCTGCTACTTACTGTGAATTTTTTAAAAAGGTAATTTAGCAACTGATCCAATTTAGCTGTCTCTCAAGAAAACAAAAACAATCCTAGACACCAAATTCACTGTTTCAAAAGTAATCCAAAGATGTTGAAAATGGTCTATCATGGGCCACTGAGACATAGTTAGATCATTGTGACCCTGAGCCAATTTCTCCATGGTTCACAAGGCAAGGAAAAGTATTATAGCTAAATGTAGTTTGGAAACATCTTGATGTTCTAAAACACATTAACTCACGCTATAAATTACTTTGTACTTTACAAACTTTATTAAATAATGGGCGTTACTAACTTTCATTATCTTATATACAGTATTTAAACTATGTTTTCCTAGATGCATTTTTTTTCCCCACAAAGAATAGAGCAGGTGAAAAGTAAACTTATATAAAAAAAAATTGAACCTGCAGTACAGGAAGCTAGTAAGAACTTGACATACTTTAAAGTACATATAACTTTTCCCCGTTATATACATCCCCACCCCACCTCTAAAACAAACTATTTTAAACAAAAACAATTGATAACTTTCAGGAAAAAAATACAAACATGATTATATATATACACACAGCTCTCAAAACCTGTGTCCTGGTCAACAGAAATGATCTATAAATCTACATTTGTCCTAAAACCTAAAGCCACATAGACATTTTATACAGTAAGATACCCACTTATGTGCAGTGAGGTGTATTCCTGTGGGTGACATCAAAGTCATGCAACAAGACACTGGCGTGAAGAAGTAATTTCTGAGAGTCAGACAGAGCAGTAATATGAACTATATAGAATCGGATAATACTAACCAAAAAGCGAAAATGCGAAACAGCTTTCCTGGGACAAGAGTCAGGTAATTTTGCTCATAGGTACTACAAATGCACTTACACACACCTCTAAGAACATACTTTCTTGGCCGGGTGCAGTGGCTCATGCCTGTAATCCCAGCAATTTGGGAGGCCGAGGTGGATGGATCATGAGGTCATGAGTTTGAGACCAGCCTGGCCAACATGATGAAACCCCGTCTCTACTAACAACACAAAAATTACCCAGGTGTGGTGGTGGGCACCTGTAATCCCAGCTACTCAAGAGGCTGAGGCAGGAGAATCGCTGGAACCGGGGAGGTGGAGGTTGCAGTGAGCCAAGATTGCACTCCAGCTTGGGCAAAGAATGAGACTTGGTCTCAAGAAACAAACAAAACAAACAAACAAACAAAAAAACTTTCTTGTGGTACTTATTTTTGATGATTGTTTCATCTTGAAAACTCATACCATGTTCAAATAAAGACAATAAAGAAGGAATGTTTCCAGACCATGCTATTCAATGTGGACTTTCCTTTATAAGCTATAAGAAGAATACTTTGGAGAAGCAAGAAACTTGGGTTATTTTTTGTTATTTAAAAAGAAAATCAAATGCCTTAGGTACCTATTTGTAAGATAAAAATGCTCATATTTTATGTTTTACAGTTAAGAAAAAGAGGCATAGGACTTACAAAGAGAAAGAATTATGTCACTTACTCAATATTACTGCTTACCTTTAAATGAAGAGCCCAGGCCTCTTTCCCTACATATATTATTGTATC
This sequence comes from Theropithecus gelada, assembly GCF_003255815.1. Taxonomy (NCBI): domain Eukaryota; kingdom Metazoa; phylum Chordata; class Mammalia; order Primates; family Cercopithecidae; genus Theropithecus; species Theropithecus gelada. Next base: position 115,388,605 of record NC_037671.1, read on the forward strand.
TTTTAAAATAGAAACTAAGAGCATGGTAGAGAGGCTGTAGAATGTACACCTGATTAAAATGAGAATACAAAGGCCACTGCTTGAGAAAGCATTCTTGCTGCATTAACTGCAATCTTCAATAAAATCGAGTATGTTTATAAAGTCACAATTTATCTGCCTTCATTTTTCTTTTTAGCTTCTTTGATTTTGCTTTTTATTCAAAATGTCTTATTTTTGTTTTTTTTGTTGCCTAAGGAGTTAGATTAGTACACAGTGTCACAATGAAATGTCACAAATGGTCAGAACATAAAAGGTGTTAGTCAGCACCTAGTAACCAAAGATTTCATTCTTTTATATACCTGAAAACAATGAAAAAAGGCTCCCATGTTATGTGTGGTTTAGGAAATAGATTCTTGCCCCATTCCTGCAGCCAATGACTCCTCAGGGCCAGGATCAAGGAGGTCATTTGGCAGAATCCCAAACTCAGGAGGGTGCATATGCAAAGCTGCTCTGGAAAGGGTAAGTTTAAAGTGCTTTGTCTGATTTTAGCTCATACTTAACTTTGTATTGATTAGAAACAGGCACACAACATGGTCTGGTGGCATTTCAGTTTTGTTTTTTCTCTTTCAACTGTCTGTCATTTGAAGAGGTAATCAAATGGTTCCCAGAAGGTCATCCCATCTTTTTTTTTTTTTTTTTGAGACGGAGTCTCGTTGTGTCGCCAGACTGGAATGTAATGGCATCATCTCAGCTCATTGCAACCTCCACCTCTTGGGTTCAAGGGATTCTCCTGCCTCAGCCTCCCGAGTAGCTGGGACTACAGGCAGGTGCCACCATGCTCGACTGTTTTTTTTTTTTTTTGTATTTTTAGTAGAGATGGGGTTTCACCATGTTGGCCAGGATGGTCTTGATCTCTTGACCTCGTGATCCGCCCCCCTCACCCTCCCAAAGTGCTGGGATTACAGGCGTGAGCCACTGTGCCCAGATCATCTTTTCTAATAGTTAAGTCAGTCTGCATCTTATTGACCTTGGTTTTCTCTAAGTCATTAAGGAAATCATTCATTTCACCCCAGAAATTATGTATAAACATGATGAGCAGCTCATTCTCTAGGCCTTGTCCAGGAATAGTGGTAAGGGGTTTTGCATACAGAAAATGGGTCCTGCTACATTTTGATTTTCAACAGTCACACAATTTCTGCATCAAAATGAAATAAAAGAATACCACCACAAAAACTCTAAAATGGGCACCTCAGACTACACACCAATTACAGATCCCTGGCTTACGTTATCCTAAGGTCTTGCCACAAATATAACCAAAATGTGAGATATAAGCATAATTCTTTCAACAGCTTTCGTTGCCTTTTAAAACGTGACAAAGTCTCCTTGCTGCCTTTAAGTCACAGGATAAAACTACCTGGGCCTTCTGGATAATAGGAAAGGATTATTGCATTCTTAAGGTTTGGGCACTATTGTCAGGTTATGGCCATCGTGTTAAAAGTCTAAAAAATTTCAAGTAAGATTGACTTACATGAAACATGAAGACACTCAGCATGAGAAAATATACTGTTGATGCCAACATGTGCTACAGTACAATCCTGGCTGCATCATCAGCCATTTCAAAAAGTTGTGCTGTAAAAGAAAGTATATTTTACACCTCTGGTTCTTACAAAATTGTTTTAATCTGGTACACATAAAACACCTCATCAGTATCTATAATGTTTTATGAGCAAAATAAGAAGTTGATTCAGGCAGTTATTATGAAGAACCTTAAGCAAAGCTGCTTGAACTGAGACACTGAAATTTTTCCCTTAGAGACTGGACAATATTTTGTTGATTGGGAGATGGCCCCCTCCAAAGATAGTCATTCAGTTTGTCAGAATCATTATATGGTGTCAGATATGGTGAAAGCTCAGGTTTGCTGTTAACTGGCTTTTTTGGAGTGCGCGGACTATTCAAGAAATGCGATGTGTTGCCGCTGCAGACATTATCAGAAAAGTCAGCATCCACAAACTTTGAGTCAGATTTCCTTCTACGATTGTGAGATGGCTCCAACTCTGACTCATCTTCTTCTGACTTGATTTCCACATAGTCATCTTCATCTCCATCAGTCTCTTTGAAATTGGAAAAATAGTTCTGTGTTGCAATTTGGGCATTTAAGGGTAAATTTCTATTGACCACCACAACTTTCTGTGAGTCTTGGAGTGTGAGTTCTGAGTTTTTTTCAGTGTCCTGTGGATGCGAGTCAGCAATATCTGGCAGTAAGTCCTGGTGACTCTCACACCTTGAACTTCTGTGTAAAGACAGCAGCTGCTGCTTTCCCATGTCACTAGGGTAGTTGATGGAGTCCATTGATTTGTTTATCAAGACGGAGGAAGATGACTGGGACCTGTGATAAGGCTGAGATTTCGCACTGATCCCTTTCCGACCTAAGGAGTTGTAAAGATGGTCCTGACACCAGTTCTCTTTGTTGGGCTGACTTACTACCACGCTGCATCTCTGCACAGAGCCCAGCAGAGGGTCGGAGGTTTGAAGAGAAGGTACAGAGCAAGCTGCGGACAATTGCCTGGGAGTACTTTTTGTATTGATCTCAAACGTGGGATATCTTGACCTCAAGTCTTGCTCTGGTGGGAGACAGAAATCTGCTAACTCTCCATTACTATAGGTTGAATGCAGAAGCCAATCTTCACTACCATGGTGGACCTGGGAAGGTGACGCAGACCTCAGGAGGGAGGATTCTTGAGGGCTGGCCCAGGCATCCTTCTGAATTTTCAAGGGAGACTCTCTGAATACAATCTGGTCATACAACTGGGAATACTCAGCAATCCTGGCACCTGGAAGGCAAATATGGAAACAGTAAATACACACAGGATGATTCCTATATGTGAAGATTAAAAACAAGACAATAATATTCTAACCAACATATTTTAAAATTTTGACAGTAGACAAGACTAAGTGATGTTTAAGGATGAGTAATCATTGAATTCTAAGCAACACACACACACACACAAATCCATGGTTTAATATAAATAAAAATGCCACCTAAAAGTTCATTTAATTTCATCTAATTCTCCATTATTCTGTTTCAACAGTAGGTCTGCAAGCGTCCACTATATAGAATGAAAGTTTCTAGTGTTCTTTATAAGCATAAAACAGTGTCAGTGCTGAAAACATGCATCATAAAAATAAGAAAGTCAGTACTTCAGCCTGGTCAATGAAAAATCATTCAAGCAGTGTTTAAAAGCAGCATCACAGGGCTGGGTGTGGTGGCTCACGCCTATAATTCTAGCACTTTGGGAGGCCAAACCAGGTGGATCACTTGAGGTCAGGAGTTCAAGACCAGCCTGGCCAACATGGTGACACCCCATCTCTACTAAAAATACAAAAATTTAGCCAGGCATGGTGGTGTGCACCTGTCGTCCCAGCTACTTGGAAGGCTGAGGTAAGAGAATCGCTTGAACCTGGGCGGCAGGGGTTGCAGTGAGCCGGTATCATGCCACTGCACTCCTGCCTGGGTAACAGAGCGAGACTCCATCTCAAAAAAAAAAAAAAAAAAAAAAAAAGCAGCATGACCACAATCCACAATGCAATGGCTACCCCTGGCTTCCGATCATTCTTCTTTGCTCTCAGACAACTGCTCCTAGAGGAGTTGGCTCCTGGCTGTTCCTGTACTTCTTGCTTCCAGACAGCCCTTCACCGCCATTGTCTGGGGAACCAATGTCTACTAAGGAAAGTTCTCCCCTCAAGTGCTTCAAAACCACATGTATTGACTAACTCACATCTCATTTCACATCCCCAAGAAGCAGAGCACTAAAGCCTAGGCCGCCAAGACATTAAGAAGGAACTGTCTGTGCATGTACTCAATAATCTAATGCCCTCTACTATTGGTTCAAGAATAGGACCTAACAGTTACTTCCACAAAAGCTTTTGCCACATAAAATTAAGCCACAAGTCCATTCTCCCCTTTGCCCTGATTCTGAGTACAGATATTTCTAAATATTAATACACTAACCATGCTATGGGTAGGAGATTCTTTTCGGCTAGCAATAATTTAAGATGGGAGCCCAGAGATGTCAATTTCAAGATCTGCCACCTTGCCCAATCCAGGTACCTGCACAACCACCCTAGAGTCAAAAAACTCTAATGCAGGGGTGTCCAATCTTTTGGCTTCCCCAGGAGACACTGGAGGAAGAAGAACTGTCTTGGGGCACACATAAAATACACTAACAGTAGTGATAGCTGATGAGCTTTTTAAAAATCGCAAAAACAAAACAAAACAAAAAAACCCTTAATGTTTTAAGAAAGTTTACAAATTTGTGTTGGGCCACATTCAAAGCTGTCCTGGGCTGCATGCAGCCTGTGGGCCATGGGTTGGACAAGCTTCCTCTAATGCATCCTGTGTCTTGCTCAGACCACATTGACACAATCTCTGTGAAGGAAATGTATCCTACATATGAAAACCAGCAGTTAATACTGTTTTCTTCTTCTTCTTTAAGCTATTTACATTTTTAATGATGTGTTATCAGTAAACTATTTCTTGAACTTAAACTATTAATAAATATTCATTTAGGTGAGTTTTGCCATTTCTTCTGAGTCTATCTTCTATGAGGAGAGAAAACAACCTGTTATTGTTTGACCTTTAATTGTAATCCCAATCCCTCGCCCCCTATTCCCTGCGATCAAGGTAAATAGTCTAACTTCTCATTACACACCTATACTCAGATCCTTTGAGTTTTCAACTCCAAATTCCTTGGAAGAACAGAGATTATTAGTGTTGAAATTTCTGGTTACAAAAATTTGAGAAATGATTCCTTAAAAGGCGCAGTAAAGACTCTTAATACTAACTAGGGTTTAGCAACATCTTAAGAGAAAGAGTGTAAAAGTCTCCACAGACACCAGTGTGCCCATGGTAGCCATCCTGAAACCTATAATATTTCATTAACTATGAAACCCAATCAAAAACAGCTGGGCCTTTAATATAGTCATTAGTTAGCAGACCTGCCTGAAAGGTAGATGGTCTGCTCAAGTCATTCTCACATATGGCATAGCCCTGAGCCTGATCCCACAGCTGTATCAGGAAGACTTTGAACTTCTACAAGTTTCCAAGAAGACGACAATTTTGGAAAATGTAGCAAAACTTTAAAAATTCAAACAAACTCTTCCAGTATCAAAATTTAACCATCAAGTTTTGTAAGAACAATCAGATCTTGACTTTAGCCCAGATAATCTGAAATCACATACCATCTAAAATATCCACAGTATTTTCCCAGGCCTGTGTCTTCCTTATTATATGCTCCTTGACCTTTGCTTAATCAAGTCCTACCCATCTCTCAAGATTTTCCATAAGCCCTATCCTTCTCCTTACTTGAATCACTTTCTGATTTCTCTTCTCTGAAGTCTTATACAGTGTGTACCTAGCTGTTGCCTATGTGTGCATACACACACATGCAGACACACATAATTTGTATTGCTGTGTTGCTAATTATTTTATGTAGGTTACTTTATGTAGGTTATTTTCATTTTAGGTTTTTTTTTTTTTTTTTGGAGGGGGGATGAAGTCTCACTCTATTGCCCAGGCTGGAGTGCAGTGGCACGATCTCAGCTCACTGCAACCTCCGTCTCCCCGGTTCAAGTGATTCTCCTGCCTCAGCCTCCCTAGTAGCTGGGACTATAGGCATGCACCACCATGCCCGGCTAATTTTTGTATTTATAGTAGAGACAGGGTTTCACCATGTTAGCCAAGCTGGTCTGGAACTCCTGGCCTCAAGTGATCCATCAGCCTTGGCCTCCCAAAGTGCTGGGATTACCGGTGTGAGTCACTGCGCCTGGCCATTTTATGTAAGTTACTTTATTAGTCCTTGAGCTTTTCTTTTCTTTTCTTTTCTTTTTTTGAGACATTCTGTCAGCCAGGCTGGAGTGGAGTGGTATTATCATAACTCACTGCAGCCTCAAACTCCTGGGCTCAAATAATCCTCTTGCCTCAGCCTCCTGAGTACCTGGGACTATAGGCATGAGCCACTGTGCCTGGAAACCTTTAATTTTTAAATTTTTTGTAGAGATGGAGTCTTGCTATGTTACCCAGGCTGGTCACAAACTCCTGAGCTCAAGCGATCCTCCTGCTTTGGCCTCCCAAAGTGCTAGGATTACATGTGTGAGCCACCTCGCCTGGCCTCTGAGCTTTTGGTCTGGGAGAATAATGCTGTACATTTCGTTTAATTCCCTATATATCACCTAGCCTGGTTCTAGACAGAAACTGGTCTCAATAACTAATTCATTACTCAGATATTTTTTTCACTCCCTCCTTTATTTTACTTATTGTTCTGACTTCTATTATCTCTTATTTTATTTATTGTTCTGATTTACTTATTGTTCTGATTTCTTTTGAGACAGAGTCTTGCTCTGTTGCCCAGGCTGGAATGCAGTGGCGCAATCTCAGCTCTCTGCAACTTCCACTTCCTGGGTTCAAGCGATTCTGCTGCTTCAGCCTCCAGAGTAGCTGGGATTACAGGCGCCCAGCACCACACCTGGCTAATTCTTTATATTTTTAGTAGAGACAAGGTTTTACCATGTTGACCAGGCTGGTCTTGAACTCCTGACCTCGAGTGATCTGCCCACCTCAGCCTCCCAAAGTGCTGGGATTATAGGTGTGAGCCACTGCGCCCAGCCTCCTCCTCTTATTTTAAGCCTAGTTTTAAAAATGGATGCACTTTCCTGAGACCATACCATTGGGAGTGGAAAGGTGGCCTGGAAATCAGGTCATAGCAGAAAAAGGGGAAGCAAGAAGACAGCTAAAATGCTTCCTATAGATAACTCATAATGGGAACAGTTTATCTTTGGATGATAGAGTTGACCATTTATCAATTTTGAATAAAAGGTATCTCACTAGTAGGCAATACAGGTGTGAGTCGCTGCACCTGCTGATCTAAGGGGGTTTTTTGTTTGTTTCAACTTCACCTTCTAAGAGAGTCTACAGCTTGTGTGACATCTATGTGAACAAGAAACAAGCTTCCAGAGCTCCAGCTGTAATTAAACAGATTCTATTAGCCAGATGTATAGGGGAACAGTGAGTCTGAGATGACACCTGTGGCCTAAAAAGCTTCATATTAGCTGAGTTAAGGCTCCCCCATATCCTTAGTTCTAGTATTAACAGCTTGTATAGAACGTATACGTTATGATTACATGACAATCGCAAGAATGTCTCTGGTTTATTGCCTTTTTTGAGATTTGAAAGTTGGAGTTCTTATGATCTCAGACAAAAATTTAGAATAATCTTTGCCAAGGGAAATATCAAACAACATTTTAATCCTCCAGACAGGATTAAAATCAATGTTTCTGATGTTGCTCGAGATGCAGACAAAAGCATAAAATTGTGCCTTCCCTACTCTACACAAGGAGGAAAATTTCTCAAGCCTGTATGGAGTTTTCTCCCATGTGAAACATCACCAAAAACCCAGAAACCCAAAGGCCTCCTTGCTGTCAAAGACTATCAGGAGGGAGGTCTGGTGGAACAAGATGACCAGCATGCTATGACAGGCTCTAAGATGTGGGAGCAACTGGACCTGGTTGGGTGATTTATAGGCAGAAATCTGACCCGGGGCCTGGAGACCCCGGCTAGAGAGTTCAATAAAGATGCTCGAGAGTTTCAGCAGGTGAATAAGGTGCTCCTCCTTCCGCACAGCACCGAGAGCAAGCTCCTGGCAAAGCGGCAAGGCCCACACGGAGAAGTCTGGAGAATCGGTCCATTCGATTACGACGTCCTGTGCCCAGATAAACAAGAAAGAGAAAAGGAGTCATCATGTCAACTGATGGAAAGCCTAGTGGGCACAGGAAGTGGTCTCGATCACCCAGCTGGAAGAGGTGTGGATATAACTCGTCAGGTCCTAGGGACGTGCCCCTGCCAGATGGCGGGGAAGACAGCACTCTCAGAAGATGACTTTGGAGAGATTTCCTCCTCTTTGCTGGGGAGAATGTCGACAGGAGCCCACCATGTCAAGAAAGGACCCAGACGCAAAGCTGAGAAAAGATCTTGAGGCATCCCAAGACACACCAGCAGGCAAAACAAAAAGGAGCGCCAACTGGAAGTGAAAAGAAAACCCCAATGTGAAATCATTTAATACTTAAAAGGTGGGTAAAAAAGAAGACTATTTAAGGTAGTCGTAGGCCCTAATGATTCGGTATCAAAGGACATGCTTCTATCAAGATTGGAGCTTTGTATTTTAACAGGTGGTCCATATTCAAAACGACCTGCCCCAGAGAATTACTACTTTTTCAATGACAGTCTGTGGGCATAACCCATCATCATAAAAAACTCTAGCATTATATTTTCTCTTATTCTGAGAAGCCCCAACCCAGACTTAGTCAGTGCTTGCAATTGCCAATATACAACTGTTTCTAAGGCCATATATATTCCCCTACCCCACCAAAATTGTCCTCCTGCAGCTGGAACTCAGTCACTTTCCCTGTAACAGCAAACCAGCTTAGCAAACGCTGGCATCAGAATAGGGACTTGAATTACTCATAGCGCATCACGGCAAGGAGAAAAATACATGCATTCTGGTCTCACATGCATACAAAACCTTCATTTGATTAAAAAGAACTCAGAGTCTGCGAAATCCTTCAGGCATCAATTCCAGGACTTCGTTTTCCTATCTGTTAAGAAACTGTACTGAAGATATAAACTTTAGACAATTCTTACTCTCAAAATTAAAAAAAAAAAAAGTTCCCTGCAGATTCTTGTTATGTAACTTGTGGATTCATTTAAGATTTGGATATCTCTTTCCTAACTTCAGTTTCCATGGATGTCAATAAGTCAGTCCCAAAGACAGCATTTAATAGTTAGTGGCATCAACCTGCCCCAACGTGCTGATAATGAAGTTGATGATCAACGCTTGTCCTGATACTAAGCCATCACCCAGCTTTCACTTCTAATTACAGAATAGACTCCTCTCATTTGATACCAAGGTGGTCCTTTGTGAGAAAATCTGGGGCAGGATTTCTTAAAATACGATGAAAAGGGCATACTATTTGAAATGCATATTCCTGAGCCTGTAGTCAGAAATCTCTCTGCATCTGGAGGTAAAAGCTCCTCAGGTGAGAGCCACTACTCTTGGACTTTTCTTTCCATGACAATCAGGGGCTTTATTCACACATAGGCTCTTCCCCAGAGATCAGTGTTAAATTTTGGCCTTCAAAAAAGCCTAACCATGAGCATCTCATTCCCATAGTCCTCATCCTACAATATCACACCGAAGATTCTGGTTTAGTTGTGCTCCACAAAGGAGTCTAACTAAAGCATTAAACTCAGAAGCATATATGAAAATACTAAATGAGATAGTGTTGAATGCATTACAGCAGCTATTTTAAAAAATCGAGTAGTAGGCCAGGTGTGGTGGCTCACGCCTGTACTCCTAGCACTTTGGGAGGCCAAGGCGGGAGGGTCACTTGAGCCCAGGAGTTTGAGAGCAGCCTGCGCAATATGATAAAATCCCATCTCTACAAAAAAACTACAAAAAAAAAATTAGCAGGGCATGGTGGTGCACACCTGCAGTCCCAGCTACTAGAGAGGCTGAGGTGGGAGGATCACCTGAGCCCAGGAGGCAGAGGCTGCAGTAAGCCATGTTCATGCTACTGCACTCCTGCCTGGGTGACAGAGCCAGACCCTATCTCAAAAAAAAGAAAAAAACTAAGGAAAGTATAATGGCTGGCATGGTGGCTCACGCCTGTAATCCCAGCACTTTGGGAGGCTGAGGCAAGAGGACTGTTTGAACCCAGGAGTTGAGATCAGCCTGGGCAACATGGTGAAACCCTTTCTCTACAAAAAATTTAAAAAGTAGCTGGGCGTGGTGGTTAGTGCCTCTGGTCCCCGTTCCTCAGGAGGCTGAGGTGGGAGGATTGCTTGAGTCTGGGGAGGCTGAGGCTGCAGTGAGCTGTGATTATGTCATTGTACTCCAGTCTGGGTGACAGTGAGATCCTGTCTCAAAAAAAAAAAAAAAAAAAGTATGCAAAAAAAAAACCCAAACCCCTCTTTTTGTTAGCATGAGTTGGCATTTTTGTTGAGATCCTGAAGCAAGAAACAATGTTATTCTATATGCTTCCAAACCTTAGAAGATTACACACACCCCTCCTCCTCCTAAGAAATTACTGATGTACTGGAAAAATTGGAGATATCACAGTTAAGTTAAAACTGATCGCTTTTTTCATACTTTAGATTACCTCAGAGAAAACTCTTCCTTAAAACATTATCTCTGTAGTTACGATGTTACATGCACACCACCACCTGCTGAGGCCAAATCCTGCTACAGTGTGCGTAATTCATAGGGGGTGATGTGGGAAAGGCCAGGATGGCTTTGTTTGTGGTCTTACTTTGAGATGACAAAGCGTGTCAGTGTTCTCACAGGTATGTCCTTTTAAAGGACATCTGAAATCTGAAAACCGCTCTCCCCTCTTACTTTGGAGAAGGAAGAAGGGCAGGGTGCACATACCAATGGCGGGCCCTCCTTGCTTCTTCTCTTCCAAGATGGCAGCCAGGTCTTTGTGCACGGATTTCTGATGCTGACTGGCCGGCGGCTGCTCCAACTCCGGACTTTTCACTTTTAAAAGTTGATTTGCCTTCTTAATCTTCTGACTGTACTGCCGAGCCATCATAAACACCCTGCTTTTTGTCTTATCTGTGGCCTCCATCCCCAGGTCAGGGTTTTCTGGGTCTGTTTGAGACAGGCCACTGTTGGCCAGGTCATAGGGATTGTCCATGAGGGGCAATTCACTGGCCAGAGAAAGCCGGTTAAGGTTCATAAAAGAGCCTTCTTTAGAAATCAGGTCTTCCTCAAAGGGGCAGTTGGCATGGCTGGCTCTGCCGGCCCTGCTCTTCACAGGTGTGAGGAGAGCCTGGCTCTCGGGCAGGGATAGTGTGGACACAGAGCGCCCTGCCTCCCGGCTCAGCTCAGGGGTGCTCTCTGCGTACAGCCTGTCTGGCACATCATCCTTGCTCACAGGAAATGCTGCCAGGAGACGGTCTCTGGCCTTGTCTTCGTTTTTCTTGATGTAATTTTCCAGGTCATTCCAGATTTCATCTACTTCTTCGGACAGTTTATCAGATACAGGCTTATCAGGCATAGACAAGTTACAGCTGGGAGAGTCGTACAGCAAACTCAGATAATCATGATCAGGGATGTCCTGATGGTAAGGGGCTTCGTCCTCACTGAACTGGAGGCTGTCTTGGGAAACAAACGGCCTCAGGCTGTCACAGCATACGAAGTCAGCCTCCAGTCCCAAAAAGGTGCTCCGCTTTGCACGCTTTAGGCTGCTGCACTTAAAACCCAGCGACGGAGGATCTGGGAGCCCTATGGTGTCATAGATGTTCTCGTCAACTGCTTGGAGTTCATGCGTGCTTTGGCTGGATGCCTCTCCACCTGAGACAGCGTCATCTTTTTGTGCGTAAAGAGAGCCCTTACTGTGGCCAGCTTGCCTCTTTGTGAAGGCTAACTCTGGGGTGCTCTTGGGGCGAACAGAGTCCCTGGCTGATTTAGAGGGCGTGGATTCAGCTTCTTCACGCTTAGCAACCATTAGTTTTAGGTCCTCATAACTGATGTTATCATAGACATGGTCAATGTCATCAATGGTCAACTCGATGGATGACCCAAAGGGAGCCATTTCCTCCTGCCCTCCTGTTTTGGGGCCGTTCTGCAGTTCCCTAGTTCTGTCACTAGGTCCTATTTCAGGAGGGCACGTGTTGCTCTCCCCAGCACTGCTGGCCCGCCTGACAATCCTGTGACCAGAGCTGGAGGTCTCTGTGGACTCCATCTGTCCCATGTGCCAGCTGCAAGGGCGACTAGAAGTGCTGTCTTCACATAGTCGGGTAGAGTTCAGATCTGAGGAGGAAAAGGATGGCACGAACATCTGATAATCATCTTCGTCATCCTCGTTCTCCTGCGGGGACCGCCGGCTGGGAAACAAGGCTTGCCTGATCTGGTGATCGGTCCAGATGTTTCTGAGGGCTCCACCCGTTCGAAGCACGCTGATCATGGCGGAACTGCTGGGCTGACTGTTTCTCTGGGCAGGAGATGGCCTTGCTGAAGTCAGCTGGGGAGATCCTTCCTCTCTAGAAACCTGAGGAAGATGGAAACATATCAACTAAATCACAGCACCATGGAGAAGACACATAACTCAGGAATTTCTCCTGTGTTTACACACTGCCTTCCCCACTAGGCTTTAACCTTCTTTTATTTTTTTTTTCTGAGATGGGGTCTTGCTGTGTTACCCAGGCTGATCTCAAACTCCTGGACTCAAGCGATCCTCCCACCTCAGCCTCCGAAGTAGCTGGCACTACAGGTGTGAGCCACCGCACCTGGCTGAGTGTTTAACTGACTTGAAAAGCACTTCAGATATTTTCAAAAAAGGAAGGACAGGAACTAATATATACTTAGGAACTAGGCTGGGCAATGTGCAGACATTCTCCAAACTTAACATTCACAATCATTTTATGAATTAGATATGATCGTACCAATCTCACAGTAAGGAAATCTAGGTTCCTGAAGCTTCAGTAACTTGCTCTAGTCAGTAGTAAGGCTGGTGCTAGAACCCAGGTCTAACCCCAAACCCCTTGCCCCAAAGCACGATGTAAGCTAAATACAGAAAACTCTTAGATTCTTCAAATAAGTCTGGTGTACACTTGGCAAATATTCATTGCATAAATTAATATACATAGAAGTGAAGGGCCATGCTATCTGGTTTCTATTTGAGACTTTCTAAGAAGCTTTAGAGCCAGTGCTTGTCTCCCAGGGGTTTTAGCGTGGTTTCTGGTATACCAAAAGCCCCTGCTGCTGACCTGACCGCACACTCCAAGGATTTCTCTTAAATCTGCAGACCCGCCAGGAACATGGCCAGCACTACCTTGGTTTATAGGTTCTAGGCAAAGAGTTTTTATTGTAGGAATGTAATTTAATCCTCTGTTGAGTTAACGATATTTTTACTTATTTCAAAATACATTTAACATTTAGTTGCCTATAAGGAAGAAAAATAGGAACGATATTAATAATTTTTTAATTTTAATTTTTTTCTTTGAGACAGAATCTCACTCTGTTGCCCAGGCTGGAGTGCAGCCTGGGTCACTTGGCGTGATCTTGGCTTACTGCAACCTCTGCCTCCTGGTGTTCAAGCAATTCTTGTGCTTCAGCCTCCGGAATAGCTGGGAATATAGATGCCCACCACCATGGTTGGCTAAGTTTTGTATTTTTAGTAGAGACAGGGTTTTGCTGTGTTGGCCAGGCTGGTCTTAGACAAAGTCCTGGCCTCAAGAGATCCGCCCACCTTGGCCTCTCAAAGTGCTAGGATTATAGGCATGAGCCACTGCACCCAGCCAAATTAGTGATTTCTAATCAAAGAAAACAATGGGTCTTTTATAACTTGGAACCCTTCTGGATGGAGCTCGGTGGTACAGGCAGGAGCAGATACCCTCTGATCCTATTCTGCAGATAGAAGGATTAACTTCAAAGGTGTGAAAGGGTTAAGACCTAATTAGTACCAGGGACATATATTCTAATAAAACACTATAGTAACCTACTGGAAATGTCAAATAAGCAAGAACTTTTCATCACATGTCAATGAAAATGGGATATATGTTAATTGGAATATCTATTAGGGAGGGAAGAGAGTAGAGAGACAATAATAAAATTTCATTTATTATATAACAAAAATGTTATTTTTCTATTAAAATTTAAGCAATTCAATTAGTCATTTATTTCTTTTCACACATACATACACACAATATTTATACCTAACATTTGTTCATATATATGTTTTTCACATTATTTAATATATCTTCCTCTTCACCTTACTCAGACTGCACTGGTGTAATGTTATAAAAATACAGGCACTCAGTAACTACTTTTTATAAAGTAAAACAAAGTTAATATCAACTAGTCAAATTATGACAAAACACTTTTAAAGTGTAACAAAATTATTTCATGTTTCTCAGCCAAAAGTGATCCATCCCAGAAAATTCCCATAGGTTTTAGAAAATTAGGAGACCTGCATTGTTAATATTGAAGTTATCTTTTTAAGGTAATTACACTTGAAATGAAAATAGCAGTTTTGGCCGGGCACAGTGGCTCACGCCTGTAATCCTAGCACTTTGGGAAGCTGAGGCGGGTGGATCACCTGAGGTCGGGAATTCAAGACCAGCCTGATCAACATGGAGAAACCCATCTGTACTATAAATACAAAATTAGCTGGGCGTGGTGGCGCATGACTGTAATCCCAGCTACTTGGGAGGCTGAGGCAGGAGAATTGCTTGAACCTGGGAGGCAGAGGTTGCAGTGAGCTGAGATGGCGCCATTGCACTCCAGCCTGGGCAACAAGAGCAAAACTCCGTCTCAAAAAAAAAAAAAAAAAAAAAAAAAAGCAGTTTTTTGGAAGCTGTAAATTTACATCAAATTAATAATTAAGAAAATTGAAGATGCTCTTAAATTAAGAAGTAATCATCCAGGCACGGTGGCTTATGCCTGTAATCCCAGCACTTGCGGAGGCCAAGGCAGGCAGATCAGTTGAGCTCAGGAGCTAGAGACCAGCCTGGGCAACATGGTGAGATACCCTGTCTCTACAAAAAAAATTTTAAAAAGAAAGAAAGAAAGAGAGAAAAAGGGAAAGAGAGAGAGAAAGAGAGAGTGAGAGAGAAAGAGAGAGAGAGAGAAAGAAAGGAGAGAGAGAGAGAAAGAAAGGAGAGAGAGAGAGAAAGAGAGAAAGAGAGAGAAAGGAGAGAGAGAGAGAGAAAAAGGGGGTGGGGAGGGAGAGAGAGAGAGACAGACAGACAGACAGACAGGATGGACACAGTGACACACACCTGTAACCCCAGCACTTTGGGAGGTGAAGGTGGTAGGATCACTTGAGTTAAGGAGCTTGAGACCAGCCTGGGCAACATAGTCAGACCTTGTCTCTACAAAAAATGAAAGAGTTAGCAGGGCGTGGTGGCGCATGCCTGCAGTCCAGTTACTTGAGAGGCTGAGGTGGGAGGATTCCTGAGCCTGGGAGGTGGAGGGTGCAGTGAGCTGAAGCTGAGATTGTGCCACTGCATTCCAGCCTGGGTGACAGAGTAAGACCCTGTCTCAAAATAGATAAATTTTTTTTTTTTAAAGGAAAGAATCAGCATATGGTTGGTCACAATATTGAAAGTCATGGTAAAAACCGCAATTACTTTTGTACCAGTCTAATAATTTCGATACCTCAATTTTACCACAGCCTGAATGAACTTTTTTCCTGTCCTTCCACATTCTCAGCATTTGAGCTATTTAACAATTATATTAGCTATCATGTTTTTATTTTTTGTCACCCAGGCTAGAGTGCAGTGGCACAATCTCGGCTCACTGCAACCCCGGCCTCCCCGGTTCAAGCAATTCTCCTGCCTCAGCCTCCGGAGTACCTGGGACTACAGGCGCATGCTGTCACGCCTGGCTAATTTTTTGTATTTTAGTAGACACGGGGTTTCACCGTGTTAGCCAGGCTGATTGTGAACTCCCGAGCTTAGGCAATCCGCCCGCCTAGGCCTCCCAAAGTTCTGGGATTACAGGCATAAGCCACCGTGCCTGGCCTATATTAGCTATAATTTATAGAACACTTGCTTTGTGCCAAATATTCCATTAATAAGCACTTTTAAGAATATGCTGCATTTAATCTTTATAACAGTTCTGTAAATTAGGAAACCAAGTCCTGGTAAGGTTAAGCAATTTGCCTGCAATCACACAGTTTATAAATGGCAGAAATGGATTTGAATCCGTGTCTTAATCTACAGCTTACACATGAGTTTAACCGCCTCATACACACATGTACGCAGTCTCAGAATATATATTCTGGGAGAAATAGTAAGCTATTATTAAGAAATATTTCCTGTTATAAACTACTTATTTATTTATTTATGAGACAGAATCTCACTCTGTTGCCCAGGCTGGAGTGCAGTGGCACTGTCTCAGCTCACTGCAACTTCTGCTTCCTGGCTCAAATGATTCTCCAGCCTTGGCTTCCCAAGTAGCTGGGACCACAGGCACAAGCCACCATACCTAGCTCATTTTTGTATTTCTTTTGTAGAGAGGGGGGTTTTGCCATGTTGCCCAGGCTGATCTTGAATTCCTGAGCTCAAAGTGATCTGCCAATCTTGGCCTCCCAAAGTGCTAGGATTACAGGTGTGAGCCACCTGTATAACATGCCTAGTTGTTATAAACTCTTTCATTACCAGTAAATCTGATCTCCTTGAATTTAATGTACCTTCAGCACATTACTATTAGGAGATGGAATTTTATCACAAAAAGAAAGCATGGGTGTTTTCTTTCTTGCCTTCTGATGGTATCAGGTTTGGTTATGCCCATATGGACCTGGCTTGAGCATTGCTGTAGAAAGTTTCCAAGCAGCTCCTGAGATTGAATTTCTAGAACTCTTTGACGGGGAGATTCCTTCTTTTAGCACTGAGAGGGGCATGGCTCCACAATGCTACTATGGCTGCTTTGAAGAGCAGGGAGCCTTCTGCAGTGACCCCACTTATGAAATCAAAACCTTATGCCATATTTCAGGACAATGAACCAATTAATATTAACAAGTTTCACACGTTTCCAAACAAAAACATGTATTACCTGAAAAAAAATGCACACGCCTCAGCCATGACAATCACTTAAAGGTAAGACTATGTTCGGCCGGGCATGGTGGCTCACGCCTATAATCCCAGCACTTTGGGAGGCCGAGACGGGTGGATCACCTGTGGTCAGAAGTTCCAGACTGGCATTGCCAACTTGGTGAAACCCCCAGCTCTACTAAAAATACAAAAAGTAGCTGGGCATAGTGGTGGGTTCCTGTAGTCCCAGCTACTAGGCTACTCGGGAGGCTGAGGCAGGAGAATTACTTGAACCCGGGAGTCAGAGGTTGCAGTGAGCCGAGATTGCACCAGTGCACTCCAGCCTGGGCAACAGAGTGAGACCCAGTCTCAAAAGAAAAAAAAAAAGACTACGTTGATTTTGAGACGTTTTCTTGGTTTTAATGGAAAGATGGAAAGATACAACGTTTATCAACAGGGTCACTTTGTTTCTGTGAAATGAGATTGTAGGGATAGGTTTTCATAGCCATATTCTTCTTCTTTTTTTTTTTTTTTTGAGACGGAGTCTTGCTCTGTCGCCCAGGCTGGAGTGCAGTGGCCGGATCTCAGCTCACTGCAAGTTCCGCCTCCCAGGTTTACGCCATTCTCCTGCCTCAGCCTCCCGAGTAGCTGGGACTACAGGCGCCTGCCACCGTGCCCGGCTAGTTTTTTGTATTTTTTAGTAGAGATGGGGTTTCACCATGTTAGCCAGGATGGTCTCGATCTCCTGACCTCGTGATCTGCCCGTCTCGGCCTCCCAAAGTGCCGGGATTACAGGCTTGAGCCACCGCGCCCGGCCGGCCATATTCTTCTAGATACAGAACATTAAACAAGGAGCCATGATTAGTTCTCTAAGAATTGTTAATTAAGCCCACTGCTCAGTAGCCACACTGGACAAACCACTCAGGTCAGGAGAAAATACCTATTCTTCATAGGTAATACAGTTGGATATAATACCTTCCAATACAGTATACAATTCTTATTCTCCCTCTCCTAAGCTTTTGTCAGGGGAAGAAAAATCAAAACTTGATATGACAAAGTCTCATTCGATCATATGTCATCATCTCTTATGTCAGCAGCAGAACCATATTCTTAGAAGGGGGCCCCTCGCCCTTGTGAATGAAGGCTCGCGCTTGGAGGAGGGAGTTATATCCAGGAGGCAGGGGCCTTGGTCTTACACCGGTGGAGGCAAAGGACAAGGTGAGGTGGCTCACGTGAGCACCGGGCAGGTATTACACCCTAAGATAAGGTTACAGCCTCTGAGGTGTGATGCGGGGCAGAGGATGAATAAATAATCACCATGGTTCTCAGATGTGGGCTGGGGGAAGGGGAGAAGTTGATAAGGATGAGTCTTTGTTTAAATCAAATGTAAATAATTCAAAATGTAAAATACCAAATTTCCAAAATGTAAAATAACTGTTGACACTTGCAATACGGGCTGGGGCTGAGAGAGATGGGGAAGCGACACCTATGAAGGGCGTCTGAAGCGAACATTTCCAAGTAAGAAATGGGATAGAGCTTACCTTTTGGATGTCTTGTGCTGTTTCTGAAAAATAGAAGGTTGTTTTTTTCAAGTTTGAGAATGAAAATGTACCTCCTATATAAGTAAGCACTAATATTTTATAGAACTTAGAAACTTATTACTAGTAATTGAAACCCAACAGACTTCTGGGCCCTATACATCTAATTTTCAGAAAATCCCTGTCAGCTCTCCCAGCTGCATACCCCCACGCTACATCAAACAACTTTAGATGCATCTGAGCGCTAGGTGTCTTCATTAATCCCTGACAGCCATTAACTAACTAGTTCATGCTCAAGATGTTTCATAAGCTTCCAAACAAAAATGTGTTGTTTCCTGAAAAAAAAAAAAAAATGCACATGCCCCATTCCATGACAATTATGTAAAGATGATACTGCTTCTGTTGATTTTGCAACATTTTATTGGTTTTAACTGAAAGATGCAGCCTTCTTGCAACAAAGGGGTGTTGCCAGTGGAGTTGTGGGGGGAGATTTACATAGCCACATCTTACAGAAGACACCCTTAGAGCTAGCCTAATTATGGTGTGTCCTCTTTAAAGATGACCACAGAAGCATATGAGGTCCTTCTCTCTCCACAGATCTCATCCCCCGAGGAAACAACAGTTGACAGCTGAATGTTTATCTTTCCAGCTCTTGTTCTACCCCCACCCCACCACAATAATAGGTTTTGCTTTTATTTTTTATTTTTATTTTTTGAGATGAAGTCTCACTCTGTCGTCCAGGCTAGAGTGCAGTGGCACAATCTCGGCTCACTGCAGCCTCTGCCTCCTGGGTTCAAGTGATTCTTGTGTCTCAGCCTCCCCAGTAGCTGGGATTACAGGCATAAGCCACTGCACCTGGCTAATTTTTGTATTTTTAGTAGAGATGGGATCTCGCCATGTTGGCCAGGTTGCTCTCCAACTCCTGACCTCAGGTGATCCACCCTCCTCGGCCTCCCAAAGTGTTGGGATTACAGGCGTGAGCTACCACACCCAGCCTGTTTCACTTTTAAAATAAGGATTCAATATGCAACTTTGTATATTCTGCTAAATATATGCGGACACTCTTGTGAATAGGTAGAGATCTGCTTTATTTTTGACAGCTGTAGAATATTCCATTGTGTGTATGGAGGTACTACAATTTCCTTAAGTATATTTCTGACTGCATGGGCATTTTTATAGTGTCTTATTACAAATACTGCAAACAACAAACTTGTAGATAAATCCGTCTACATGTGGGTAAGTACATCTGTGCAGGTGAAACTGTTGGGTTAAGGGCAAATGTACATTTTAAATTCAAACGACTATTACCAAATTTTGCCCCTGAAGCATTGCAAAAACTTACACTCCCACCAATACTTTTGGAGTGACTATTTTTCTATATGTTTTGGCCAAGCTCATAGTTTTTTCCCTTCTATTTATTCCATTTAAATGTATGGATTTTCTGATTATGAATGTGGATGGCCATTAAAAAATTTTATTGCCAGTTTGTGTGTTTTTGTGAAACAACTGCCCAATTCTATTTTTTTTTTTTTTTTTTTTTGAGTCCTTTGCGCTGGGTGCAGTGACTCACGCCTGTAATCTCAGAAGTTTGGGAGGCCAAGGTGGGTGGATCACCTGAGGTCGGGAGTTCGAGACCAGCCTGACCAACATGGAGAAACCCCATCTCTACTAAAAATACAAAATTAGCCAGGTGTGGTGGTACATGCCTGTAATCCCAGCTACTCGGGAGGCTCAGGCAGGAGAATCACTTGAACCCAGGAGGTGGAAGTTGAGGTGAGCTGAGCTCGCGCTATTGCACTCCAGAATGGGCAACAAGAGTGAAACTCTGTCTCAAAAAATAAAAAATAAATAAATAAAAGAGTCCTCTGTCTTTTCTTTTTGATGTATGGAGTTTCTTTATATAATAGGAATATTAATATTTTTATGCCTGTCAAATATATTTCAAGTATTTTATGTCATTTGACTGTACATTTTATTTTAAATTTTATTATTATTATTATTTTTTGTGACGCAGTCTCACTCTGTTGCCCAAGCTGGAGTGCAATGGCGTGATCTCAGCTCACTGCAACCTCTGCTTCCCAGGTTCAAGCGATTCTCCTGCCTCAGCCTCCCAAGTAGCTGTGATTACAGGCACGAGCCAGTAGGCCTGGCTAATTTTTATATGTTTAGTAGAGACGGGGTTTCACCATGTTGGCCAGGCTAGTCTCGAAGTCCTGGCCTCAAGAGAGCTGCCTACCTTGGCCTCCCAAAGTGCTGGGATTACAAGTGTGAGCTACTGTGCCTGGCTTTGACTATATATTTTACAATGGGACACTTTTATTTATAGAAGTTAATCTTTTTGTAATCAAATCAAATCTGCCAATCTGTAATTTATCTGGTATTTATTTTTGTGTGATTTGATTTAGTGAATATCAACAAGAATGAAACAAGAAAATATATTTTATTACTTACCACTAGTCTTCAAAACTTTATGTGATCGTGAGGAAGGTTCTGGGAGACAAAATAAAGCCAGCATCATTTGCAAAACCAAATCAAACCTTTGTCTTTATTCTTTATAAAAGGATTATGATTCTACTGACAGATTAACAGAGCTCTATAATTTTTGTATCAAATTTAACAAAATCCCCTTTGCTCAGAGATACATAGGAGCAAGACATTCATTCTGCTAAAATGGTAGAATAAATGTTATGCTGAGTTATCAGGAGTCACCCAATAGAAAAGCAAAATCTGACTTTGTCAATCCTGTCAGTAGCAGAGCAGCTTCCTCAGCTTTCACTAACACCTACAAGCTGATGACGTTCAATTGTACATTCTTTTTTTTTTTTTTTTTTGAGACTGAGATTCACTCTTCTCTCCCAGGCTGGAATGCAATGGTGCGATCTCAGCTCCCTGCAACCTCTGCTTCCCGGGTTCAAGTAATTCTCCAGCCTCAGCCTCCCAAGCAGCTGGGATTATAGGCACGCGCCACCACACCCAGCTATTTTTTGTATTTTTAGTAGAGACAGGGTTTCACCATGTTGGCCAGGCTTGTCTTGAACTCCTGACCTCAAGTGATCTGCCCGCCTCGGCCTCCCAAAGTCTTAGGATTACAGGCGTGAGTCACCGCGCCTGGCATCAATTGTATATTCTTATGCCAGACCCTGTCCCAAGTGTCAGCTTCAGCAAACTCAACATCTCCATCTCAGCTCCCCTGTCTCCCCTAGATCTGCTCCTTCATCTGCATATCCTCTCTTGGTTATCGCTGACATCACGCTCCAGGGTTAGCAATCAGGCTGTTATTCTCCATTTCTCCTGTTTTCTTCCATCACAGTCTTGGGGGTTCCCTGTAATCCTTTCCCCAAGTCACCCCTCTCTTAATCCAAGCCTTCATCTGTCAACAAGATGAGCACCACAGCCTCCTATCTGGTCTCCCTGCTCACTTCATTCTCCGCACACAGCCAGAGTTATTTCTTGACAAGGAAATCGTTCTCTGAGTTCACTGCTTAAAATCCTTCCACAGCTTGCAGGATCAAGTTCGAACCCTATGCATGACATACTGGGCCTCCAGAATCAGGCCCCCATCTGCGTATCTCTAGCCACATCTCTTTCCATTTCACCTCACCCACCTCTTCCTCCAGCCCCCAGCACCATCCCACTCTCTCCCCAGGCTGAACGACTGGCAACAGATGTCTGTCCTAAAGTACGCTGGCTCAAGCCTCAGGGCCTCCGCATATGCTGTTCCTGTTCCATCTGCCTCCCCTGCTGCCAGATTCTGTCTTGGGTACTGGTTCTCTGCTCTGTGAAGCCTTCTCTCTCTTCCCTACAGGGTTAATTTCTCTCTTATTTCTCCTGTTTTTGTCTCTCTGCTCTTCCTTCCATCCAACCAACCTCTGGCACTTCTCCATCACATGGACTAGTATTTATTTATTTATTATTTTTATTTTTTGAGACTGAGTCTCCCTCTATCACCTAGGCAGGGGCGTGATCTCGGCTCACTGCAACTTCTGCCTCCTAGGTTGAAGTGATTCTCCTGCTTCAGCCTCCCGAGTAGCTGGGATTACAGGTGCCTGCCAACACACTCTGCTAATTTTTGTAATTTTAGTAGAGATGGGGTTTCACCATGTTGGCCAGGCAGGTCTCAAACTCCTGACCTCAGGTGATCCTCCCGCCTCAGCCTCCTGAAATACTGTGATTACAGGTGTGAACCACTGTGCCCAGCCTTATTTGCATTTTTTGTCTCTGGCACCATGAGCTCCTTGAAGGAGTCACATGGATTATTGATCCTTGCATTCCTAGTCCTTAGCAAAGCATAAAGGGGGTAATGAATAAAGACTGCTTCAAATAAAATCCTAAACCTGTCTGAACTAAGGCAATACTTCATGGAGTCTGGTGCAGCAAATATGAATTAAAATTTTAGCTTTGGATAATCTTTTGTGTGTGTAACTCATAGGATGTGATTTTTCATTAGCAACAGCAAATACGGTTTAAGTATCTGCACGCCGATGGTAAGACGTACAAAGCAAAATTAGTTGACTGGCATGCTTGATAGTTATGGGAAATATTAAGTAGAAAAGAGGCTTTTTTTTTTTTTTTTGAGACAGAGTCTCACTCTGTCACCCATGCTGGAGTACAGTGGCATGATCTTGGCTCACGGCAACCTCTGTCTCCCGGGTACAAGTGATTCTCCTACCTCAGCCTCCTGAGTAGCTAGGATTACAGGTGCCCGCCACCAGGCCTGGCTAATTTTAATATTTTTACTGGAGATGTGGTTTCTCCACGTTGGCCAGGCTGGTTTCGAACTCCTGACCTCAGGTGATCCACCTGCCTCGGCCTCCCAAAGTGCTGGGATTACAGAGAAAAAGAGTGTTAGATCAAAAGCTTGTGAGTCCCATCTTAAGGCAGCTGCAAATGTACTCAGTCCAGCAGTGAGCTGAGAAACCAGATAGAACATGCCCTTTCGTCAGACTCAAAGGGACTTTCATTTCCAGTCCCCCATTAGTATTAAATTTTTATGACAAAATCCTATTTACCAGATTTTCTTCTCAGCCGATACGGAGCAGAACCTTCTTTAGAGCCATACAGTGCTTTCGTCTCTCCCTCAGGACTGTAACAGAAGCCTGGATGATCTGTAAAGATAACCACATGCATCAGTGGGACTGCGCTGTCGGGGGCTTCTCAGAAAATGGTTATGGCTAGCGTAGATTTATATGGATTTTTTATTATTATTATTTTGAGATGGAGTCTTGCTCTGTCGCCCATGCTGAAGTGCGGTGGCATGATCTTGGCTCACTGCTGACCTCTACCTCCCAGGTTCAAGTGATTCTCCTGCCTCAGCCTCCCGAGAAGCTGAGACTACAGGTGACCACCACCATGCCTGACTAAGTTTTGTATTTTTAGTAGAGATGGGGTTTCACCATGTTGGCCAGGCTGGTCTTGAACTCCTGACCTGACCTCAGGTTATCCACCCGCCTCGGCCTCCCAAAGTGCTGGGATTACAGGTGTGAGCCACCATGCCTGGCCTATATGGATTTATTCTTTTTCATCTGACATGGATATGATCCTTCTCCCACAATTGGCGCTGTATATGTATCTCAGGGCTTTTTGTTTACATTGGGACTTGTAGGAGTCTGTTAGCTGGGATGACAAGCTTGAGCCACCACACCCGGCCAAAAAAAATAATAATAAAAAATAAATAAATAAATAAAATCTGAAGGCAATTTCTGCTGGCTGAAATGTTGAGGTCTACAGAATACAGCCCAGCACTCCGCTGGGGAGCTCCAGGCATCGTTTTTCAGGTCTGTTGGATGGGAGATGGAAGCCTCAGCTGCAGCGATGGTGGGAACGTGCCTGTTTCCACTTTGCTGATGCTGCTTTTCCCCCTGGGGAGTTAACAAGTGCCAGGCTGGACGAAAGGGAATCAACGTTTGTACTTGATTCCGCAAAGTAAGGTATTATGAAAGGGTTAAGTAAAAGTAGAAGTGTTTTCAGTGCAAGTGTCCAGCAGACCTGATTGCATTTAAAGCCATTGTTTTCTCTTTTTATTCTATTTAATCTGAAAAATAACAAAGATGTGATAAATGCTGTTGAATAAGGTCTTATTTAATAGGAAGGACCTGGAATATTTCTTCTCTTCTGCTTTTGTAAGCCTAGAAATACACTCACATATGTGGGGTGGTTGTGATTTTAGAATTTTCTGCTGCATCAGGAAAACCAATACTATGAAGCGATTGAGATTCTTGCAGATAATCAACATTCTGTTAGGGATGAAGTGAGAAATGCATTGTGAAGCCCTGGTTTTTGGTGGTGGTAGAGGTTGGGGGTGGGTGGGGGTAGAGTTGACCCTGGAGACATAACTGACATCGTTAGTTGATGCAGAAACCCAGACTGTGGCCAGCCATCAAGGGACTCAGATAAACCTGGGAGAACCAATGTAGAAACAAGCCAATGAGCTAAGAAGGGATTATACTGTCCACCCAATTTGTGAATACAGTGAATAGAAAGATACTATTTTCTAACAATTGACATTTTCTTGAACTTTAAGATAGAAAATGTGATAGATACAAATAGACAATGAAATTTCAAATTGTGTTAAGGAAATAAAACTTACGAATGGCATCCATTTCAAGGATTGCTTGCTTGGCCTGAAAGAGAGAAAGTGGGGCTGTAATTCCAATTGCTTTGTTTTTCTTTAAACTCCAAATCTCAACACAGATCTTATCCCACCTGAATAAATAGAGTTTTAAAAATGTTTAAAAACTCGCTATTTATTTTAAGCATTTACACACAATTCAGGGAATTCAAGCAGATGAGCGCCCTCATGTGGGTAATAGCTGCTACACCATCAAGGCACCAGAGCTAAGACTGCACCACCAACCCTGTGAAAGAGGACGGAGGGAGGCTGGTTCCTAAGCCCGGCTGATCATTAGCACTCATTGGCCAACTTATTAAAAATGCAGATTCTTGGCTGGGCGCAGTAGCTCGCACCTGTAATCCCAGCCCTTTGGGAGGCCAAGGCGGGCAGATAACAATCACAAGGTCAGGAGTTCAAGACCAGCCTGGACAATATGGTGAAATTCCGTCTCTACTAAAAATACAAATATTAGCCAGGCAAGGTGGCAGGCGCCTGTAGTCCCAGCTAATTGGGAGGTGGAGGCAGCAGAATTGCTTGAACCCAGGAAGCAGAGGTTGCAGTGAGCCGAGATTATGCCACTGCACTCTAGCTTGGGTGACAGAGCAAGACTCCGTTGAAAAAAAAAAAAAAAAAAAATGCAGATGCTTGTCATCCAACCCTGACCTACTGACCCAAAAACTCAAGGCATGGAGCTTGGTATCTTTATCACCAGCCCTCACCACGACTCTAGGGCCGTGTAACTATTTTGAGTTAATTGCAAAATGGCTGCTGGAAGTTTCCTCTCATTGTTGTCTTTCCTCCTGCTACGTGATTATTATGAGTTAAGTCTCTCTGCTTCCCCAACTCCCTGCACCTCCCATCTCTTTTATGTGCCCCAGAATCTCCCAGAGTGGGACGGCCCTGAAGGACAATGTCTGTGATCCCAGCTCAGGCACTTCACTAGGTGGGTGCTCTCCCATCCCAGAATGTGCTTCCTCAACTGGACAGTGGGATCATGGAGCCTTTCCTTCAGAACAGTCATTAGGTATCAATGGTCAGCTCAACTGGTGAGTTCCACCCACCCACTCTCATAGGCAGGGGTCCCCAACCCCCGAGCCATAGACTGGTACTAGTTCATGGCCTGTTAGGAACTGGGCTGTACAGCAGGAGGTGAGTGGTGGACAAGTGAGAGAAGCTGCATCTGGATTTACAGCGGCTCCTCAAGGCTGGCATTACAGCCTGAGCTCCGCCTCCTATCAGATCAGTGGCAGCATCAGATACTCATAGGAGGGTGAACCCTACTGTGAATTATGCATGCGAGGGATCTAGGTTGCAGCACTCCTTATAAGAATCTAATGCCTGATGATCTGAGGTGGAGCTGAGGCAGTGATGCTAGCACTGGGGAGCAGATTAACGTTAGCAGAGAGGTTTGACTGCACAGAGATCATAATAAATCAATTGCTTGCAGATTCATATCAAAACCCTGTCAGTGAGTGACAAGGAGCAATTAAGCTGCATCTGGTGGCAGGCTTTATCGTGGCAAGTGAGTTGATGTACTTCAATTGTATGGCTGCATCTGGTGGCCTTAAAAGTATGTTCGAGGCCGGGCGTGGTATCTCATGCCTGTGATCTCAGCACTTTGGGAGGCTGAGGCAGGCAGATCACGAGGTCAGGATTTCAAGACCAGCCTGATCAACATGGTGAAACCCCATCTCTACTAAAAATACAAAAATTAGCTGGCATGGTGGTGCGCGCCTGTAACCCCAGCTACTGAGGAGGCTGAGGCAGGAGAACTGCTTGAACCTGAGGGGTAGAGGTTGTAGCACTGCTGCACTCCAGCCTAGGCGACAGAACGAGACTCCATCTCAAAAAAAAAAAAAAGGAAAAAAGTATGTTTGAGACAACTTCAAATGTCCATACATTCTGGATTAAAGTCCAGGCGAATATCCTGAGATTGCCACAAAAGCACAAAAGCCTGCTTCCATTTCCAACATCCTATCTTTGTAAAGCAGGGTTTTCTGCAGTGACAGCCACCAAAATAAGATTAGAACAGACTGTACATAAGCAACACACTTGGGGTGTCACTGTCCCCCGTCACCCCCAGATGGGACCGTCTAGTTGCAGGAGAACAAGCTCAGGGCTCCCACTGGATTCTACATTATGGTGAGCTGTATAACTATTTCATTATATATTACCATGTAGTAATAGAAATAAAGTGTGCAATAAACGTAATATGCTTTCATCATTCCAAAAGCCTTCCCCTGCCTCTGTCTGTGGAAAAATTGTCTTCCACAAAACCAATCCCTGGTGCCCAAAAGGTTGAAGACCACTGTCCTAGAGGATTGTAGCCTTTCTTGCCTCTTTAAAGTCATTTTCATTTTTTAAGGGTAGTATAATTTAACCTAGAAAACACTACGCTAAAAATAAGTTTTAAAATAATTTTACTCTAATTTGCTACCATCTGTGATATCACAGTACAAATATTTCGGCTAAGTGGTGATCATATTTAGTGAAAAAGCGTGGGGCTGAGTCACCTCAGAGGAAACAAATGCTTCAGTTTTTGTAACACTGATAGCTATCTCTCTTGTACATTCAGCGTCTGAGATTATGAGTTGAAATTAATTACAAACACAAATGTTAGCTTAGTCTCTGGGAAGTGCAATTACAGAACTATACTAATATATAAAATGCAAAATACCTTAATCTTTATTCTCAATTAATTTGGAGAAGAGTTTAATTTATTTACCACATACACTAATGGGCAATATGGCTATTTCCAAGAAGTTCCCTGGTATCTGTAGAGCTGACTTCAAGAATGTATTTTTTAAGTCTTGACATTTAATTTTTAAAGTACTGTTTCCAGGTTTTCCACTAGGTGTCAGCCAAGGACCATCATTGAATTAAAAGAATGGAAGGCAGCTGGGAGGCTGTAACTAATGAGTTTCCCACAGCTGTGTTGATATTATTAGACTGGTGATACATTTCTTGATTTAAAAAATTTCCCACTATGCATTTATTTCATAGAAATAATAGAAATACATTTTGAAAACTTTAGGAAAATAAATAATCTCAAGGAAAGATGTGGAAAGTTCACTTTAATAATAATCCTGCTTAAATAGAAAATTATGATTACATTATAGTGAATAAAGTATATTAAACACGTGCGTTTGAGGCTGGGTATGGTGGCTTCTGCATGTAATCCCAGCACTTTGGGAGGCTGAGGCGGGTGGATCACTTGAGGCCAGGAGTTCGAGACCAGCCTGGTCAACATGGTGAAACCTCATCTCTATAAAAATACAAAAATTAGCCAGGTGTGGTGGTGCGCACCTGTAGTCCCAGCTACTCAGGTGGCTGAGGCACAAGAATACTTGAACCCAGAAGGTGGAGGTTGCAGTGTGCTTTTTCTTGTATGGAGACCGCGCCACCGCACTCCAGCCTAGGTGACAGAGTGAGACCCTGTCTCAAAACAAAACAAAAGAGAAAAATGTGTTGTTATTGCCAGTGGGAACAATGTGGTTAGGATGCTCTTTGGAGCCAGATAGACCCAGGTTTGGATCCAGGCTTGGTCATGTACTAGTTATACAAACTTGGGCAGTTTATTTAATGTCTCTCCGCCTCTGTTTTTATTTTTTCTAGAATGGGAAGAATAAGAACTACCTCATAACATATTTTGGTGAGGCTGAAATAAGAATATAAGTACTCCGCACAGTGTGTATGCTCAATAAGTTGTAACTGAAAAGATGTTTTTAGATAGAAGGGATCGACAACCTGGGGAGAAAGTATGATGTTATACTGACTATATCAATCATTTCAGTACTTAAAGGGAACTTCCTGGGACACACACACCTAGTGTGGAGAAAGACAGGTATGTAAGGTGGTCTCGTTTTGTAACTGCCTTTCAGAATCTTGTTAGCGATTTTGATTTTCCCACTAGACAGGTCAACAATAGGTGGGGCCCATCAAAGACGCTCTGCCATTGCTCAGAATGGTGTTCTAAGGCAGCAGGCCAGCAACAAAATGACTAATCATAAAGAAAATGCAGCCCCTCTCTGCATGAGCTCCCTTTCATCTCATAACACCCTGATGAAACGAAAACTCATGCTTAGGTCCCAGTCCACACCTATGCACATTCATTTCCTGAGGACCAAATCATTGCTGGCAGTCCTGAGAACACGCTTCAGATGCTTGTCAAAATACACAGAGAACAAAACAGACTGTCCCCTTTCTCAGAAATCTCAGCCCTTCTCATTTTCCACCCAGTTCAGTTTTCATAATCATCATCCCATTGTCTGCTCCACCTCACTCCTCCCAGCCTCAGCTTGGACCATTTCACCATCCATGTGAATAATCCACCCACCACCCTCCCCCTAGTTCCTTGACCACTTTATCTCTAATGACCTTTTCCTCCACTCCAGAGCAGCGACACAGAATCAGAGCCACCTCCAGAACCTGATCACACTCAAAATCGCCCCACCTCTAAGGCAGGACTCCAAAAGTCCCTTCTTCAACCACAGATTGGTGTATTTCCTTCTCTCCAACATTAAGTCCTGCTGAACCAGGCTTTATGACAATACTGCAGTCCCTCACCCCACGCTTCTGTTGCCAGCTGGTTTTCCTCTCCACTCAGCCTGATGTCATGCCCAATTACTGCAACTTCGTGCTCACTGGCACCCTCCCCACCCCCGCCCTGGGAACCTTCCCCTACCAGCTCTGCCGGTTCCCAACCTGGAGGAACCCACACGCACCAGTAGTTTCCAAGTTGCTGAGCAGATTTTGAAATGACGTCATCACACTGAGTCATGGGGGCCAGCTTCAGTTGGGTCTTTGATGCCTTCCACAGATCATTCTAGTCATCTCTAGTGACTGGTCCATTTTCTTTCTTTCTTTTTTTCTTGAGACGGAGTCTTACTCTGTCACCGAGGCTGGAGTGCAGTGGCGCGATCTTGGCTCACTGCAAGCTCCGCCTCCTGGGTTCACGCCATTCTCCTGCCTCAGCCTCCTGAGTAGCTGGGACTACAGGCGCCCGCCATGACGCCCGGCTAATGTTTTGTATTTTTAGTATAGATGGGGTTTCACCGTGTTGGCCAGGATGGTCTTGATCTCCTGACCTCGTGATCTGTCCGCCTCAGCCTCCCAAAGTGCTGGGATTACAGGTGTCAGTCACCGCACCAGGCCTGGTCCATTTTCTTTAGCAAGTGTTCTTCTGATCCCTTCCACTTTCCCTCAGACACCCCCGATCTCTGCTTCATTCACCCAGCAGATGACTTTATCACCTGCATGAGTGAAATCAAACGCTTTGTCTTCCCCCAAGTCTACCTCAAAGCTCCTCTGTCTTTCATCTTTTTCTCCCTTGGCTCAAGAGAGATGCTTCCGGCCCTTTCCAAGATAAGCCCCTATTCCTGTGTGTCCCATCCTCTCCCTTCCCACCTCCCCAGGCTCCCTTCCAACAGGAAGTGAGCCACTGTCTCCTCTCCCATCTCCCTTCTCCTGCCGTGCCATCCGCTCTTGGACTCAGCATTCGACCCAGGCAAGGAGTCTTGCTTTGCTCTTGCCTCTCTCTCCAAACTATCATTTTTTTTTTTCCTTTTGTGAACTTTATATATAAAAAAGTCTATACGCATTCTGTTCCTTCTTAATCCCCCTTTTTCTTCAACCCACTGTGACCTTTCCCTTTTCTCTTAGTTGCCAAATCTAAAATTTGCTTTTCTGTTGAAATCTCCTTGACCTCAGCAGCCTTTGAGACTGTGTCTCCCCGCCGTCTCTGAGATGTGCTTTTTCCTGTTAGTGCAGCGCCTCCTCCTCAGGCGTCCTCCCTGCCTCCTCTGCTACTCTTTCCATCCTTCTTTGGCTGTTCTCCAAATCCCCCCACCTGCTTGCGGATAACTTAGATGTTAGGATTCCCAAAGGTTTGTCTTTCCTTTGCATATTTTTTTGGGCCATCTTTTTAAACCTTAGGGCTTCAATTACTGCCTCTAGCAAATGTCTCCTGATCCTTAGATTCCAAGACCTGAATTTCCACCTGTGGCTGACCTTGCCCAGCAGCACGGGTGCCAGTGACAGCAGAGGGCTCCTCTCTCTCACTCCCATCTCACAGGTTCCTCTGTCTTTCTGTCTGTCTCAGAACCCACAGTACCAAGCTCTCCTTCAACCCGACTCAGCCTTGACTCTCAGTGGGCAAAATCCTGCCCTCTGCCTCAGTGGCACGTTCTGCATTTGTCCCCTCTGTCGCTGTGGCTCCACGGCAGCACTGCTCAGCTCCTTTCTAGGCCATGGTTGTGGGTTACCATCTTCTCCAGCCTCCAACCTCACTCCTGTCACTTATTTGTCACCCTGTCCCCAAAGTTACACTCTCAGAACACAGGACCGACCATGCCATCTCCCCTTCCTCCAAAGCCTGCAGTAATTTCCCAGTGCGAATGTGTCCAGACTCCTCAGAGTGCATGCCCACAGCCCTCCAGGGGCTCCTGCCCTTCCCCTCCCTGCCCCAGCCCCTGCCTCAGCCCCTGAGAACTCAGTCCTCCCATCCTGGCACCATCTGTGCACCCTGAACACGGTGCATTCGTTCTTTTTTTTTTTTAATGCAGGTCTCTAGGTCTGGTTTCCTTAATTCCTTTTTTCCCACTTATAAAAATATTACTAAGACTGGGAACGGTGGCTCATGCCTGTCATCCCAACACTTTGGAAAGGCTGAGACAGGCAGATCACTTGAACCCAGAAGTTTGAAACCAGCCTGGGCAAGATGATGAGCCCACACCTTTCTTTACCCAAAATACAAAAATTAGCTTGGCCTGGTGGCACACGCCTGTGGTCCCAGCTACTCTGGGAGGCTGAGGTGGTGGGATCTCTTGAGCCCAGGAGGTCAAGGCGGCAGTGAGCCATGTTTGCACCACTGCGCTCCAGCCTGGGCGACAGAGTAAGATCCTATCTAAAAAAAAAAAAAAAAAAAAAAAATCTCATCCTTTAAGACTGAGGTAAAAGATGTTTTCCTTCCTCTCTCCACTTAACTGAATTGAACACTCTATTCTTCCACAGCATCTGTTACGTCTTCATGGTTGGCAGATGGTTCGTGGCATCCTCTTCTAAGCCCCAAAAGGAAAAATACCACCACTCCACAGAGCCCGCGACTCATGTGAATCTTTTTTTTTTTTTTTCCTTGAGATGGGATCTTGCTATGTCACTCAGGCTGGAGTGCAATGGCAAGATCTCGGCTCATTGCAACCTCCGCCTCCTAGGTTCAAGTGATTCTCCTGCCTCAGCCTCTTGAGTAGCTGGGACTACAGGCATGTGCTACCACACCCAGCTAGTTTTTGTATTTTTAGTAGAGATGGGGATTCACCATGTTGCCCAGGCTGGTCTTGAACTCCTGACCTCAGGTGATCTGCCCACCTTAGTCTCCCAAAGTGCTAGGATTACAGGCGTGAGCCACCATGCCTGGCCCCATGTGAATCTTTTTGATGTTAATGGCTGGTTTAGCTGAGACATAGTTCCTACATTTCCTATCTCTCAATTTTCTTTCTTTTTTTTTTTTTTGAGACAGTCTTGCTGTGTCACCCAGGCTGGAGTACAGTGATGCAATCTCAGCTCACTGCAACCCCCACCTCCTGGACCCAGGTGATCCTCCCACCTCAGCCTCCCAGAGTAGCTGGGACTACAGGTGTGTGCCATCACGCTGGGGGCTAACTTTTATATTTTATGTAGAGACGGGTGTCTCACTTTGTTGCCCAGGCTGGTCTCGAACTCCTAGGCTAAAGTGTTCCACCTGCCTTAGCCTCCCAAAGTGCTGGGATTACAGGCATGAGCCACCATGCCAACCTTTTTATTTTGAAGTTGAACATTTATCCTATCAGGATGCCTTGCTGGGACTTCATTAGTAATTAGATGATCTGATTAATGGTTGTCTCTCCCAGATTCTAATTCTAAATTTTTTTTTTTTTTGACCCAGTCTCTTTGGGTTTTTTTTTTTTTTTTTTTTTGAGACAGTCTCATTCTGTCACCCAGTCTAGAGTACAATGACGCGATCTCAGCTCACAGTAACCTCCACCACCCAGGTTCAAATGACTCTCCTATCTCTCTCCTGTTTCACTGTGCATTATTCAGTGTCCTACCTTAGCTGGAATCTTGGCTGCATGATTCTCCAGAATCAGTCTCTTTAGGTGCAGAACCCAGAGGCGTTTGTCTTGCTGGGATTTGGCCTGCCAAGACGAGATGTAGACAGTCAGACAACTTGATATCACCACCCACAGGACCCTCTGATGAGATGGGAAATGACCATGTGGCCAGAACGCTCTCAAAAAGCTGCCTGGTACACAGCACTCATCATTACACAAAGGGGCCTTGCGGAGAGGCCAGGGCCTGGCCGCTACCTGGACTGTGTGCTGCAGCTTGGGATTCTTGTAGTGGAAGACGCTGAAGCTGAGCGGCTCCTTCGGAATCACCTCCACGAGCATGAGGTTGCCACACTAGAGCAGAGAGAGCAGAGAGGGTGAGGCACACTCAGGAGGGAATGGAACTGGGGATCTGAGTCCCTGCCCGTGGCCAGCGTGCAGACCTACCAGGATGTGAGCTTTGTATGTAAACGTGTCGTCTCTCTTCTTCGTGATGAGCAGCAGC
This sequence comes from Theropithecus gelada, assembly GCF_003255815.1. NCBI lineage: Eukaryota > Metazoa > Chordata > Mammalia > Primates > Cercopithecidae > Theropithecus > Theropithecus gelada. The sequence continues at coordinate 115,421,909 of NC_037671.1, forward strand.
TTGTCAAAGAGGAAGAGTGTCCGCTCATTCTTGGCTCGCTGGATGCGGAAGGTTCCCTCAAGCACCAGTTCCCCATAGCTGGTCAGGTCTGGCCCCTTCCAGTTAGTGAGCAAACTCTGTATCTCCTGAGAAAGGGAATGGGCCATGGCATTTAACAGGAGGCAGAAGCCAGACACCAAAGGCTTGATGGCCCATCTTTTGAGCCTCAAGAATGGTGCCAAATCGTCCCCGATGGGGTCTAACGATCTACGTGGTATCTGATGGTCTATTACATGGATCTGCATTTACAGGTGGTGTCACTTAAGGGCTAACAGAAATGAATCAGGCTGTTAGTTGATGAGCTGCTACTTACTTATTTCCATTCCTTCATCATGCCATGCTGTGGCTCACAGCAGCCCTTACATCTTTCAAAAGCCAGGTCCAGGGGCCACCAGTATGGGACCCTCTCAGATAGGCCTCCTTCACTTGATTTTCTTTGTTTTGTTTTGTTTCCTTGAGACAAAGTCTCACTCTGTCACCCAGGCTGGAAGGAAGTGGCGCAATCAGGGCTCACTGCAACCTCCACCTCGCCGGTTCAAGCGATTCTCCTGCCTCAGCCTCCAAAGTAGCTGGGATTACAGGTGCCCATCACCATGCCTGGCTAAATTTTTTAATATTTTTAGTAGAGATGGGGTTTTGCCATGTTGGCCAGGCTGGTCTTCAACTCCTGACTTCAAGTGATCTGCCCACCTGGACCTCTGAAAGTGCTGGGATTACAGACGTGAGCCACTGCACCCAACCCCTTCCCTTGATTTTTCTCATCCCCTCTTCTCTGGGGAAAAAACCCTTCAGAGTTGTTGACTTGAAGACTTTCTTCAAAATACCAAAGTTCATACCACACATAAGTAATTCAAAACTAAAGCCTATATAAATCATCCACGTCATTTTCTCAGAAATTTCTTGAGTTTAAATTTACTTACTCAGGGAAAGGAAAGGAACCTTTCTTTGCCCCTAACTTACGTTTCAGTACTTTTTTTGTTAAAATTTTAAAATTGTATGGGTTCATGGTAGGTGTATATATTTATGCGGTACACGAGATATTTTGACAGGCATACAATGCATAATAAACACATCAGGGTAAATGGGCCTCCGTCACCTCCAGCATTTATCATTTCTTTGTGTTATGAACATTCCAATTACACTTTCAGTTATTTTATAAGTTGTTGTTGACTATAATACCCCTGTTGTACTATCAAATACTAGATCTTATTCAACATTTTTTTTTTTTTTTTTGAGACAGAGTCTCGCTCTGTTGTCCAGGCTGGAGTGCAGTGGCGCAATCTTGGCTCACTGCAACCTCTGCCTTTTGGGTTCAAGTGATTCTCCTGCCTCAGCCTCTCAAGTAGCTGGGATTACAGGCACCCACTACCATGCCTGGCTAATTTTTGTATTTTTAGAAGAGATGGGGTTTCACTACGTTGGCCAGGCTGGTCTCAAACTCCCAACCTCGGGTGATCTGCCTGCCTCGGCCTCCTAAACTGCTGGGATTACAGGTGTGAGCCACCGCATCTGGCCTAGATCTTATTGTCTCTAAGTAAAGTTTTGTATTCATTAACCACCCCCACTTGCCCAACTCCCCGTTTTAGTGCTTTTAATGGAAATTGATAAATATAAACTAATAACATGACTTTGACTTTTCTGTGGAATTTATTGTATATCAGTATCAGTGTTTTTAAAGGAAGTTGATTTTGTTATTTTGAAAAACGAAAATAGTCACAAGCACCATTTAATTAAGGAACCCACAAGACAACAAAAACTTTACTGGTTGAAAACAGAAATGAACAGAAATGGAGTATTAGTTTGAGCAGAGTCTGATTCAGTAATGACCTCAGAATGTCAAGCAGCTTCACAGAGTGTGAAAAACCAGCCATTTAGACATTTCTGAATACAGTAGTCCCCCTTATCTGCAGGGGATATGTTCCAAGACCCCCAGTGGATTCTCAGAACTGGGGATAGTATCGACCCCTAAATATACTATGTTTTCCCTACAAATACATACCTATGATAAAGTTTAATTTATAAATTAGGCATAAGATATTAACAACAATAACTGATAATAAATTAGAATAATTATAACAATATGTCAGCATCACTGCTCCGTTTGGGGGCATTATGAAGCAGAATAAGGTTGACTTGAACACAAGCATTGCAAAACAAGACAGTCGATCTGATAACCAAGCCAGCTACTGAGTGACTAACAGGTGAGTGGCCGTAGGCAGTGTGATTGGACAAAGGGGTGATTCATGTCCTAGGTGGGAGGGAGAAGGGCAGTGTGAGATTCCATCACGCTACTCAGAATGGTACACAATTTAAAATTTACAGATTGTTTATTTCCAGAATTTTCCATGTAAAATTTTTTTTTTTTTTTTTTTTTGAGATGGAGTCTTGCCCTGTTTCCCAGGCTAGAGTGCAGTGATGTGATCTCAGCTCGCTGCAACCCTGTGTCCCGGGTTCCAGCGATTCTCCCACCTCAGCCTCCCAAGTAGCTGGGGTTACAGGTGTGTGCCACCATGCTCGGCTAATTTTTTGTAGTTTTCTTTTTTTTTTTTTGAGACAGAGTCTTGCTCTGTCACTCAGGCTGCAGTGCAATGGCACGATCTCAGCTCACTGCAACCTCCACTTCCTGGGTTCAAGCAATTCTCCGGCCTCAGCCTCCCAAGTAGCTGGGATTATAGGCATGTGCCACCACGCCCAGCTAATCTTTTATATTTTTAATAGAGACAGGGTTTCACCATGTTGCCCGGCTGGACTTGAACTCCTGACATCAAGAAATCCACCTGCCTCAGCCTCCCAAAGTGCAGGGCTTACAGGTGTGAGCCATCACTCCTGGCCCATTTAAAATGTTCTAACCTTGGTTGACCACAGGCAAATGAAACTGCCGGAAGTGAAAGTGTGGATCAGGGGGATGACTGTATTCAATGGATTCTGATATTATGTCTGCAAAACATTTGTATGATAAAGCATTAAACTTTTGTTGCCGTTGCTAAAAAAAAAAAAAAAAAAAAAAAAAAAAAAGCAGCCTGGAAGATTAGAATGTCATCTTCCTCTGAGTTTTGATAGTCAATGACATCACACCACACTCTGGCTGCCTATACCTGAAGCCTACAGAGTTTGTTCTGACTTATGAGCCAAATAAGGTATCCTTTTTCTTGAGTTAGGCAAGGCCACTCTGTATAGCGTGGAGTCACTTTGGGCTTTTCTCTCTCACTCTAGGGACAGCCAGGAGCCTGGAACTGGCCTCTGGGCCCACGCAGCCCCTTGTTTCGCTTTTCATAGTGCATCTATTGAAGTCCCCAGGGCATGATCACTGGCCCAACATCTGTCAAAAGTTCCTTAAGATTTAGGGCTCAAAATGTTTGTGCTGGATAGGCCTTTAGCAAACTTCTCTGTCTTACTTTAAAAATGAGGAAACTGTAGGGCGTGGTGGCTCATGCCTGTAATCCCAGCACTTTGGGAGGCTGAGGCAGGTGGATCATCAGAGGTTAGGAGTTCAAGATAAGCCTGGTCAACCTGGTGAAACCCCATCTTTACTAAAAACAGAAAATTAGCCGGGCGTGGTGGTATGCCCCTGTAATCCTAATCCCAACTACTAAGGAGGCTGAAGCAGGAGGATCACTTGAACCTGGGAGCCGAAGGTTGCACTGAGCTGAGATTGTGCCACTGCATTCCAGCCTGGGCAACAGGAGTGAAACTTCGTCTCCAAAAACAAAAAAAAAGGAAACTAAAATGACATGCTGGAGGGTCACATCCCAAGTGACTGTAAAGGAGCTGGTTCAGCCTTGGCTCCCCCTCCTCTGCGTCCCCTGCCTATGACACCCACGCACCACCTCATGATTTTGCAGGAACTGGAGGCAGAGGAATAAAGGCTTAACAAGTGTTTATATAGTTTAGGGAAAGTTGCTTTAAACAAGAATTACTAAATTTGCAATTAATAGAAGTAGGAGACTCAAAATTTTAACTTAGATCATCAAAGGGGCTATAAGCAAACAATTAGCTTAAAAGTTATAATTTTGGCTGGGTGTGGTGGCTCACACCTGTAATCCCAGCACTTTGGGAGGCTGAGGTGGGCACATCAACTGAGGTTGGGAGTTCGAGACCAGCCTGACCAACATGAAGAAACCCCGTCTCTACTAAAAATACAAAATTGGTGGCTCACGCCTGTAATCCCAGCACTTTGGGAGGCTGAGGCGGGTGGATCACCTGAGGTCAGGAGTTCGAGACCAGCCTGACCAACATGGAGAAACCCCGTCTCTACTAAAAATACAAAATAAGCCAGGCATGCCTGTAATCTCAGCTACTCGGGAGGCTGGGGCAGAGTAATTGCTTGAACGCTGGAGGCAGAGGTTGTGGTGAGCTGAGATTGTGCCATTGCACTCTAGTCTGGGCAACAAGAGCGAAACTCCATCTCAGAAAAAAAAAAAAAAAAAAGAAAGTTATAATGTCACTTTCTCTTAAATAGCCATACTAGACAATGGTCAGTATTACTGATGTCCTGAACTTTTTTCAGGGAGAACTACACTGAAGACCGTGAGTGTAGTGCAGTACTTGCGCAGTCTTAATATTTTATTGGGAAAACAGTCAGTCAGTACACCTGCAACCCTGCTGGGCACCGACACCTCGCAGGCTCACCTGTAACCGGACTGCGTGCTCATGTTTCCGCTTCATGTCATTGATGTGCCAGGCGACTCGCTGCATTGTGTCTATAGCATCAAGCACCACATCATAGCCTTCTGTGTCCTTATCAAGGTGATTTTCTATTTCCTTAAACAAAAAAGAACAATTTTTTCCCATTTTTTTTTCATACAGCCAGTGAAACAAATGCCACCTCTATGATTAGTTCCTTATACTTTATTTTTACTTATTTATTTACACACTACCAGCTGGGTGTGGTGGCTCACGCCTATAATCCCAGCACTTCGGGAGGCCAAGATGGGTGGATCACCTGAGGTTGGGAGTTCGAGACCAGCCTGGCCAATATGGTGAAACCCTGTCTCTCCTAAAAATACAAAAATAAGCTGGGCATGGTGGCGCAAGCCTGTAGTTCCAGCTATTTGGGAGGCTGAAGCAGAAGAATCACTTGAACCTGGGAGACAGAGGTTGCAGTGAGCCAAGATTGGGCCACTGCACTCCAGCCTGGGTGACAGAGTGAGACTCTGCCTTAAAATAATTAATTAATTAATTAATTGACAAAATATTTACAGACTACCATCATTCTTTAAGATTTTGAGGCTGGAAATACCTGCAACAAAATGGTAAGACAAGGAGAAAAAAAGAAAAGGGATAGGAAAGATAAAAGTGGAATAGAATTCCAGGATAAACAGGATAAAATACAACATGCATGTAGCCCATTGAGTATCACAGTGATATTACAGTTATTATAACAGATGTGGGAATTGATCTTATAGCTGTAGAGTTCTGAGCTTCCTGGTGGCCAATGTTAAACAGTTCTCAGTAATATAGTTCTCACTCTTACAAGATAAAACGCATACTTATTTTTTCCCTTATTTATTTATATAGGAAGCAAAATGTTTCATACAGGACCTTAATATTTAACAGACTCAAAAATATAGCGAAAACTATCCTTACAAAACGATCTCTATAGCGAGTAGGCATTTTAGCACATTTTCCTATAGATAAGGTTTTAAAGGCCAAATGAAGTGGACTAAAGACAATCCTTCAGAGTGTTGAGAAGGATCTCATGGTTTCAGCACTCAATTCTCTGATGGTCAGAAGTATGTTACATTAGCAATCATCTTACCACTGGAGGCCCACAATCCCAGGAACATGAGAGAGGGACAGGATCTTTGTTCTAATTCTTTTGAGCACATAAGACACTTGTCCCTTGATCCTCAACAGTCTAAAGATAGAGACTATTGTATAGAGTTCCTTTGATTCTTTATCTCTCCTCAGTGCCCAGCAGAGAGCTGGGTGGTAAATAAGTGCTTATTAAACTGAAACTATTGCCTTCTTAAAAACAACAATAACAGTAATCCTATATTAGTGCCTAAAACAGTAAGAAAACACTAATCAATTAGATCGTTCTTGTTACATTTATCATACATGATCAGCTAACAGGTAGAGGTTAAATGTTATAGTACAACTTGAAGATTAGTCCCATTATTTTATAGTAACCACGTAGATCTTTGTTTACTTTTACTGAATACTCAACTTTTTCATCTAGCTAGAAACTGTATAAGAATTTACATTTTCTTTCCATGCTTGGACTCAGCTGTTAACAAGGTCCTAAATGGCAAATTTAAAAATATAATGATTTCTTCTTGTAGCCTGAGAGGCAATTGTGCTCATCAGTAAACAGACTGGGAGGTACAGAGGATATTTCTGTGGGGATTTTCATGGATGGCTACATAACTTTGAAATGATGTGAATGGGCCGGGCGCGGTGGCTCACTCCTGTAATCCCAGCACTTTGAGAGGCCGAGGCAGGCAGATCATGAGGTCAAGAGATCGAGACCATCCTGGCCAATATGGTGAAACCCCATCTCTACTAAAAATACAAAAAATTAGCTGGGCATGGTGGTGCGCACCTGTAGTCCCAGCTATTCGGGAAGCTGAGGCAGGAGAATTGCTCAAACCTGGGAGGCAGAGGTTGCAGTGAGCTGAGATTGTGCCACTGCACTCTAATCTGGCAAAAGAGAGAAACTCCATCTCAAAAAAAAAAAAAAAAAGAAAAACAAAAAGAAAGAAATGATGTGAATGACATAGAGGGAGCCCTCTAATCATCTATGAAAACAGAAAACACTTCAAAAGCAACCAGAAGTCAGTTTTCGATTAATCTAACCACTTTTTTTCTTCATTGCCAGCCCTTAATATGCAGGATAAAGGCTGTTTTTCCTATTAATTAACTTTTTGTAAGGATCTTGACTCGTTGTCTCACACGCTTAACTGAGATCTTAAACTTTCTTTTTGACTGACGGCCCTCTCACCGTCTAGAAGACCACATTAGAGATTTTTGGGACACACACGTCTTAGATGTTATATTAACAGAATACAGCAGAGATGTGTCCCGAGACAAATTTTATTTAAGAGTTATTTGGACACTGATTTTGCAAATAAATCCCACTAAATCTAAGAGGTCATAAGGATCAATTTAAAAATTAAAATAATATCCCCGACGTGACTTCAGAGAACATAAGATTCTCCAAAGACAAGCCACCCAGGCAAAGAGACGAAGCTAAGAAATTGCTAGTAAAGATGGACAAAGTTCTTGAAATTTTAAATATATATGAACCAAACAAATCTGGAATAATTATCCAAGTTAGAAACCTGGAATCACTTAAAAAGAGATACCTGTAAACTGCAGGCCTGTTGACATGGAGAGGAACTCTGAATTAAAATTCCTTTAAAAAGGGGATTTTAATGTATCATAAAAATAATAAAAAACAATAGCTTATTTTTACCAAATGCCTGTGAGTCACAGTGAATGTGGGCAATTGTTAAGATTTAGACCCAGGCAGTCCCAGAGCCCTGTTCCTAACCACTCCACTGTACTGTCTTTCTCCTGCTACAAAAGTAAGCAAGTCCTACTTACTGAATGAAAATTACCTACTATCATAGGTATTTATTTTTTTTTTTTCATTCGCATCAACTTTTTTGGAGGGTAAGAAATAAGAATTTGAGGCCGGGCGTGGTGGCTCACGTCTGTAATGCCAGCACTTTGGGAGACTGAGGCAGGAGGATTGCTTGAGCTCAGGAGTTTGAGACCAGGCTGGGCAACATGGTGACATTCTATCTCTACCAAAAATACAAAAAGATTGGCCGGGCATGGTGGTGCACACCTGGAGTCCCAGCTACTCAGGGTGCTGAGGTAGGAGGACTGCTCGAGCCCAGGAGGCAGAGGTTGTAGTGATCTGTGATTACACCACTGCATGCCAGCCTGGGCAACAGAGCCAGACCCTCTCTCAAGAAAAAAAAAAAAAAAAAAAAAAAAAAGAAAAGAAAAAAGAATTTAAGAGATATGATTATCTTTGTTTCTAAAGCCTTCTTGAATTTTGTAAAAGTAGTAGAAAATAATATAAGAGGAGAGACACCTGAAGTGACGCTAAGCCCAGCGTGGAGGTCACTTATGACTCTGCTCATCTGTCCTCTCCCTTTTTAGCCTCTTCTCTTTGCTCTCCATACAAAAGCCAATCTATGACAAATAGCTTTCCTTTCCAATTGCCTACTGAATCGGGGCTGATGGAAACATTACAAAATCTGTTTTCCATTTGCATGATAGCTCCCTGCCTGAAACTGTCAGTGCACAGGGCGAGGCACTCCTAAGCCCCATCAGAATCAGAGCTAAGATTAATCTCTTCTCTTGGCTGTTGTCAATGGGGCTACGGGCCTAGAATATAAATATCTCCAAATCCTCAAAGCAGATTAGTCAGTTGTGAAATATGAGTGTGGGAAATGTTTCCATATGTCCACAGCATTTTCTGGTATTTTCCACCAAACTTAATATATACACACAAAACTCCCATCCCCTGGAAAGTGCTCACGCCAGGCAGAAACTTACATGCAGAAGGAGATGATACTTGAGAATCCGCTGCACTGGTTTCAAGAGATAGGACCCCAGAGGCAGCGAGTGCTTCAGAGTTTCCTGACGTTCCCTGAAGAATTTGGCCAGTATCTTGTTCCTCATGCACTCTGTTAGCACAGCCACGGATCTGCAGGAAGAATCCATGTTTTTATCTAAATTGTAATGCTTTATGTGGATATTCAAGTTTTAAATGCCATTACAAGTGTAAATGCTCTAAAATGGGTAGGGTAGTTCCAGAGCTGCAGCCAGATCAGCACGCCTTTAGGTAAATTGGAGAAAGGGGTCCCTCTGGGAGGGTGAATTAGAAAAAGGCACTGGACCCAATGGCAGTGGCACCCTGGACTCATGGCTTCTAAGGAACAAGTTCCTTCTTCCTAGGAGACGCAGGCTTGTGCCAGGGCCCATGGCTTGGCAAAATGTATCTGAGTGGGATTTTAGCCCCTAGCTGTGCCCTATCTGGGTATCTCTGTGCGGTGCTCACACGGCACGTCTGTGTTCCATTTCCACAGGTTAGATTATAAAGACTAGGCAGACTTTCTTTCTACTAAGAAAAAGGAGTTCCTTCCTGCTAGGAGATCCAGCCCCCTGTCAGAGCATTTATCACCCCCTCTGCTGGCCCCTTTTATATGATGCACAGACTGCGACCCTATGTGGTGACCTTCCTTAGAGATCTCTTCCCTTGGGGGAATCTTTGAACAAGTCTCCCTTTCCACCTCCAAATTGTTATCCTTGCACATAATACAGCTTCTGGGAAAGCCAGAGAGTCTTGCTCCTATGGAGTGCGCCTCAGATCAGGGTGTTCCAACAGTGGGTTAGAATTCCTTCAGCCCAGATCCCCCCGAGGTGCTGGGCATAGATTGCCCCAAAACATCTTAAGGCAATGGTTGAAACAATGCTCATATCACAAAGCAAGCTAATGGCTTGTGCAGTCACACACACGTAAATTAAAAATCTTTTGTTCTCAAAATGTAGAAGGAAGCAGGTGGAAATAATTTCAGCCCTTTTCTCCCTAAGTCAGTAACATTTTCAGGATTACTTGAGAAAATCAGATAGAGCCAAACAACAAAATAAGGCTGTGAGAAAGTTAAATGGAAGTTTCATAATTAAACCATTAGAATCCCTTTTGTGCCAATCTATTTTGAGAAAAATCTATTCACACTGATTTATTTTCCCCTTGAGTCAAGATTTCAAAACTCCATCATGTAACCTAGGAACGCTTCTAAGGTTCTTTAGAGTCAGAATCGGCTGCTCTGTAGCCCTTTGGCCACCTAAAGGCTTGGGCTCTTGCTTAAGGGTAAAAACCTGCAACAAATTAGGAGTACGCTGAGCTCCAGGTTCCTGGAAGTCTTGGGCACAGGCAGGCATCTGAGGACAAGGACCTGGCCAGGTTTGCGCCCCTCCCTGGGGAACAGAGTGTGGGAGCTTGTGTCTCTTCACAGTAAAATCACTGAGGTATGACTGGTATGAATATAGTGGACACTGTCAAGATGTGCCTGCGACATTTAATATCATCAGCCTGGCTCCAAAGGGGGAAGGAAAATTGTCAGATGGGCTGAAATACCTGGCACTTTTGGCTTGTTAAGTGGGAGAAAGGAACTTCGGGTCTCAGAGAGCAAACTGATTGGATACAAGCAGACAAGTTAAAAGATTTCTCTATGAATATGAAAACCACCCAATTGGGCAAGAAATGGACATGTCTTCTTCACTGCGAACAACTTTTGAGTACCTTTCTGCTAACATGTTTCTTCAGAGTCAGACTCAATTTTTTTTTTTTTTTAAAGACAACTGCCTCACCAGGCACGGTGGCTCATGCCTGTAATCCCAGCACTTTGGAAGGCCGAGGCAGGTGGATCGCTTGAGATCAGGAGTTCGAGACCAGCTTGGCCAACATGGTGAAACCCCATCTCTCCTAAAAATACAAAAATTAGATGGGTGTGGTGGCACGTGCCTGTAATCCCAGCTACTTGGGAGGCTGCAGCAAGAGAATTGCTTGAACCTGGGAGGCAAAGGTTGCAGTGAGCTGAGATCACACCAATGCACTCCAGCCTGGGCGACAGAGCAAGACTCTAACTCCAAAAAAAGACAACTTTCTCCAGAAAATTATCCTTAACCTTGAGCTTTTATTACACATTACTGAGTTTGTCCTGTGTTAATTTATATTTATTTGATCTTCCAGAACGTGCTCTTTCACCATGGCATTTAGTTGCATCTGACCTTCAAAAGAATAGAAACTACTTGAAGGCAAGGGTATTGTTTGCTATTTCCTGCCAACTTACACCAGGCTTGGGACAGTGCTCCATGAATGACAAGCTCTTAAAAATGTCCTTGCGCAAATGATTTTGCCTTTTCCCTGGCTCTGAGGCAGCCTAGCATATATAGAGAGGCTGTTTTTATTTTGTACTCTTCTTAGTAAATCACAAAATCTTCTGAATTTGCAATTTTGGAAGTTTAAATTAAGAAGTTATTTCTTCAAATGATATGTTTATAATGAAATTTACACAAACATAATTCCCCAAACAAGCTCCTGTATCGTTTTAGATTCTCATAATTGGGTCCGGAACTTTGTTGATTCTTCAGAATCTGAACATTTATTCCTTCCCTGAGGAAGAAGTTTTGTGGAGAAGTTGAGGGCCGATTCTGTGACCCCTCTGAGTTAGGGTGTGAGGCAAGCTGGCTTTTGGTTTACAATCATGGGATTTAGCTGGGGCATCCTGCAATCTCCTGATGTTTTCAGCATTAAGATGGAAACAAATCCTTTAAGAGAGAAAATCGCTTAAGTGAAACCATGTAAATTAACTATGGGTGGGTCTACAGATAAGGATGTATAATAAATGTTCTAATATGCATGTGGGTCTATTTATTTATTTTTTGTTTTGTTTTTTTAGGGGAAACTGGGGAAAGCAAGGATCCTCCAAGGGAAAATATTTGCCATGAGTAAGTTGAGCCTCTGAACTTCTGGCTTCTCAGGTTTTTTTTTTTTTTTTTTTTTAAGACAGAGTCTTTCTTTCTCTGTCAACAAGGCTGGAGTACAGTGGTGTGATCTCAGTTCACTGCAACCTCCACCTCCTAGGTTCAAGGGATTCTCCTGCCTTAGCGTCCCAAGTAGCTGGGATTATAGGCATGTGCCACCGTGCCTAGCTGATTTTTGTATTTTTAGTAGAGATGGGCTTCTGCCATGTTGCCCAGGTTGGTCTCGAACTCCTGACCCCAGGTGATCTGCCTGCCTTGGTCTCCCAAAGTGCTAGGATTACAGGCATAAGTCCCTGGACCTGGCTGCTTCTTGGGTCTTTAAGATATAGGATCTTGCTCTGTTGCCTGGGCTGTAGTGCAGTGGTGCAATAATAGCTCACTGTAGCCTCAAACTCCCGGGCTCAAGCTATCCTCCTGCCCCAGCCTCTTGAGTAGCTGTAGGACTACAGATGCATGCCACCACATGCAGCAACATCCTGGGTCTTTAATCTATACTGGCTTTCCGAGGTTACTCCTGACAGTGGGGAGCAGGGGACCTATTTGTTCTTCCTTCCAGAAGTAACACTCAGGGCTCAGCCTGTTGGCTTCTCTTCTAGGTGGATCCCACCATCCACTTTATCATCAGGGACCTGTCTACCAAGACTGGCTACAGAATGTGTAAAGTCTCCCTAGCGCTCTTCTTCCTGGCTGGTCCTTAAGATAACTCAAGGTCTGGCAGGGCGCCGTATAATTGCAGCTACTCAGGAGGTTGAGGTAGGAGAATCGCTTGAACCCAAAGGTAGAGGTTGCAGTGAGCTGAGATCGCGCCACTGCACTCCAGCCTGGGTGGTGGAGTGAGACTGTCTCAAAAAAACAAAACGAAACAATCCATAACTCAAAGTCTGCTAATCATGTGGAAAAAAAGGAAAATAAAAAGGCAGGGGGAGAATCACAGTTTCAGCAACTTTTACAAGGACATATTCATAGTAGCACGAGGTCTTAGAAGTCGGAGAAGAAACCCTGGTTCAAATCCAGGTTGGGGCATTCATCAGCTATGCACCCCTCAGAGAATCACCTTACCTAGCAGAGCCTCAGTTACTTCATCCATGAAATGGGGAAGGGGCAGGGATGATGATGAACTAGCACTTATGAAGAACCTAGGAGGGGCCAGGCACCGGGATGGGTGCTCTGCTTTAAAAAAAAAAAAAAAAAAAAATCCCTCAATGTCTCTGGATTGCTTTGAAAAGTTAAATTTAGTATTTTGTATGTACAGCATTTAGTACAGTGCTTAGGAATTAGTAAGGGCCCAATAAATGTCTTCTGGAGAAAAAAAAGAAATTCCTACAGTTGTAGCCCATCATCGTAGGCCCAACTCTCTTACTGAAATGGTCAATACATTGTCCAAGGATGCTTCCTACACGGCCCTTGTGACATTGATTTCCAATGCAAGAAAAACTGAACCAACAACCCAGGCGAGATGATGAAGCCCCTCTTCTCATCTAGGCTTATGATGATCTGTCCTTCCTCTGAACTCCCTTAAACTTACATAATTCGTAAAATTTATTTGGAAAAAATAGAACCTGTTCTCTCCCCACCTAGATTATAAAAACTCATTAGCAATGTTTCCAAAATTCTTAAAAACATGACACACACAGAAAAGGGCTAGCAGGCAAGACTTACCCTGATGCGACAGCTTGCTTAGTTTCCTTTTGGAGATACCTAGTCACCTTTTTGGTTTCTCCATAGACTTTTTCAATTTTTCCCCACCCTGGCTCTGCAGGGAGCCCCAAAGCCCAGATGGATCCATATCTGGGTACCCCTATAATCTGTTCTCAGCACGTTTTGCATTCTTCCCATATTATTCAGCACAAGGCCAGGCACAGAACACCTAACAACCATGTGTACTGCACCAGCCGACTTGAAACAATGTGAAAGTGAGCAAAAGTACTCTTGTCCCATTCTTGATCCATACCTTGGATAGTTAGTGCAATACTGGGTATAAATGTGGAACTCTTCACTCTGCAAGGAAACAGAAGACATTTTTATAGGAAACAAAGCACAGACACATTCATTTGAAAACAATAAAAAGAAATAGCATTTGGGCCTTGACATTTCTACATATATATATATTTTTTTTTTTTTTGAGGCGGAGTTTCGCTCTCGTTGGCCAGGCTGGAGTGCAATGGCATGATCTTGGCTCACAGCAATCTCCGCCTCCCCGGTTCAAGTGATTATCCTGCCTCAGTCTCCCGAGTAGCTGGGATTACAGGAATGCGCCACCGTGCCCGACTTTGGTGGATTTCAATGTCTTTCACAATTTTTTCCTAGACTCTCAAAGAAAAGAGGTATGTAGACAGGGAGAGGAAGTGGCTGGAACTTTTGATGGTAAGACCGTCAGTCAGAATAACTAATTCAAGGCCCATGAATTACTAGCTCTTGCAAAATCTAAAATAAAATTACTTTCTTTTTTTTTTTTTTTGAGATGGAGTCTCGCTCTGTTGCCTAGGCTGGAGTGCAATGGCGCGATCTCTGCTCACTGTAGCCTCCGTCTCCACCTCCCCAGTACAAGCAATTCTTGTGCTTCAGCCTCCCGAGTAGCTGAGATTACAGGCATGCGTCACCATGCCCAGCTAATTTTTTGTATTTTTAGTAAAGATGGGGTTTCGCTATGTTGGCCAGGCTTGTCTCTAATTCCTGGTCTCCAGTTATCCGCCCGCCTCAGCTTCTCAAAGTGCTGGGATTACAGGCATGAGCCACTATGCTTGGCCTTGAAATTATATTTTGAAAAAGAGCCACAGATTATTTTGGTGGAGTTTCATATTCTGCAATTTTTTTTAACTTTTACTTTCTTTTACTTTTTAGACCACTTAATGCTAGATTCGCGTGACTCTAAGTGCCTATTTTTCTGGCAGCTTTAATGCTTTAATTTTTTAAAATTCTAAAATCTCTACTTAGAATCCTTCCTGTTAACCTCAACTGGAATTAGGTTAAACTTTTTTTTAATGGAATTAGTTTAAACTTCAAGTAGAGAGAATAGTAAAATGAATCCCCAAGTTTCCATCGTCCAACCCCAATAATCATTAACTCCTTGTCTCTGTCCCCCGCCACTCCCCTGCTTCCCCATCATCCTGAATTAAATTCTAGACATCATTTTGCTTGTAAATAGTTTAACATGTATCTCTAAAATAAGGACTTTATTTTATTTTTTTGAGATGGAGTCTCACTTGTTGCCCCGGCTGGAGTGCAAGTGGTGTGATCTCGGCTCACTGCAACCTCCGCCTCCTGCGTTCAAGCAATTCTCCTGCTTCAGCTTCCTGAGTAGCTGGGACTACAGGTGTACGCTACCACACCCAACACATTTTTTGAATTTTTAGTAGAGATAGGGTTTTGCCATGTTGGCTAGGCTGGTCTTGAACGCCTGGCCTCAAGTGATCTGCCTGCCTTGGCTTCCCAAAGTGTTGGGATTATAGGCATGAGCCACCTGCCCAGACTAAAATAAGGAAACTAAACAGAATACCACTGTTACACTTAAATAATTCCATAACATCATGAGGTTTCACCAGTCACTATTCATATTTCCTTTTTTCTTTTTAAAAGATTTTGCCTGTTTGATTTGCAAATAAAAATCACATAGAGCAGGCTGGGCGTGGTGGCTCACACCTGTAATCCCAGCACTTTTGGAGGCCACGGTGGGTGGATCACGAGGTCAGGAGATCCAGACCATCCTGGCTAACACGGTGAAACGCCATCTCTACTAAAAATACAAAAAATTAGCCAGGTGTGGTGGCGGGCGCCTGTAGTCCCAGCTACTCGGGAGGCTGAGGCGGGAGAATGGTGTGAACCCGGGAGGTGGAGCTTGTAGTGAGCCGAGATCGCGCGACTGCACTCCAGCCTGGGCGATAGAGTGAGACTGTCTTTAAAAAAAAAAAAAAAAATCACACAGAGCAAATGGCTGCTATCTCTTTAGTAGTCCCTTTTAATCTTTCGGTTCTCCCCTAGTTTTCTTCCTTTTGCAAGTGAGTTGAAGAAACCATACTGTTGTGCTGCACAGCCCCAGTTCCAGTATTACTGATGACATCCTTAGAGTTTCCTTGTTATTTATGTTTTTGAGATGGATTCTCACTCTGTTGCCCAGGCTGGAGTGTAGTGGCATGATCTTGGCTCACTGCAGCCTCTGCCTCCCAGGTTCAAGTGATTCTCCTGCCTCACCCTCTCAAGTAGCAGGGATTACAGGAATGCGTCACCACATCTGGCTAACTTTTGCATTTTTATTGGAGACTGGGTTTCCCCATGTTGGCCAGGCAGGTCTTGAACTCCTGATCTCAAGTGATCCACCCACCTTGGCATCCCAAAGTGCTGGGATTACAGGCGTGAGCCATCACGCCCAGCCTGGTTTCATTTAATATGCCCTGTCCATTATAGTCGTACTGGTTTAGTACAGACTTGCTCAGATTTAGGTTCCATACTTTGGCACAATACACTAGTGGCTATTTTGTGCTTCCTCTAATGGAAGTACAATGGAAGTCTAATGGAATTGGGAAGTCCAATGGACATAAAGTCTGGTTGTCTCTCTTCTGTGATGCTAACAACCATTGGTACTTATTGGCTAGATCTATTAATTTATTAGGGTTTGGGAAATAGTGGTATTTCTAATACTTTATTCCTTATTTATTAGCTAGAATCTTTCCAAAAATAGAACCTCCTTATATTAACTCTTGGTTACTCTGAAGTTTATGGTCTGTATGGGAAAGGCAGAATAAATGCTTAATTCTTTCCTTTTCATTTCAAGACAGGATCTTGCTCTGTCACCCATGCTGGAGTACAGAGGTGTTTTCATGGTTCATTTCAGCCACAACCTCCTGGGCTCAAGTGATCCTCCCACCCCAGCCTCCAGAGTATCTGGGACCACAGGCATGCCACCACCTCTGGCTAAGTTTTAAACTTTTTTATGGAAACAGGGTCTTGCTATATTGCCCAGGCTGGTCTCAAACTTCTGGGCTCAAGTGATCCCCCTGACTCAGCCTCCCAAAGTGTAAGGGATTACATGCATAAGCTACCACACCCAGTCAATTCTTTCCTTTAATTTTCAAAATAATGCCTTGATTCTCCAGCATCATGCAAATGTGATCAATTTGGTGTTTTAATATCACTAAAAATTCATTAATATGGGCCTATTTAATGAATTTTCATTGTTTTCAGTTAATTATCTTCACTGATGCTCAAATTATCCCATTTTTGGCTAGTAGGAGCCCCTTCTTGAGCATTCATGACCTGGCCTATGGTGTTTTGTAGCTTGTTTCCTGGTGTGACAAGATGTTCCAGACTATCTTGTATATTTTGTGCCCTACAGTCATTCTTCATGGAGTCCCTATTCCTTCTAGCAGGAAACAGTGTTGGGAGACCACAATCTGGGTATCAGGGACACTCTTGCTGTAGGGTAATCATCATTTCTAGGATTTCTCAGCAGACAGAGGTAGGAAGTGGTGTGTGTTGTTGTTGTTGTTGTTTGTTTTTGAGATGGAGTCTTGCTCTGTCACCCAGGCTGCAGAGCAGTGTTGTAATATCGGTTCACTGCAGCCTTTGCCTCCTGGGCGTGAGCCACCACGCCCGGCCTGCTCTATGTGATTTTTATTTGCAAATCAAACAGGCAAAATCTTTTAAAAAGAAAAAAGGAAATATGAATAGTGACTGGTGAAACTTTATGATGTTATGGAATTATTTAAGTGTAACAATGGTATTCTGTTTAGTTTCCTTATTTTAGTCCGGGCACGGTGGCTCATACCTATAATCCCAACACTTTGGGAGGCCAAGGCAGGCGGTTCACTTGAGGCCAGGTGTTTAAGACCAGCCTGGCCAACATGGAGAAACCCTATCTCTACTAAAAATTCAAAAAATGTGTTGGGTGTGGTAGCATACACCTGTAGTCCCAGCTACTTACTACGGCCTAGCGAATATTATATTTAAAAAATATAATATATATATTATATATATAAATATATATATTTTTTATATATATATATATTTATTTATTTATTTTTTAGTAGAGATGGGGTTTTGTCATGTTTGCCAGGCTGGTCTCAAACTCCTGGCCTCAAGTGATCTACTCACCTTGGCCTCTCAAAGTGCTGAGATTACAGGTGTGAGCCACCACTCCCTGCCTCCAAAGAAGCCTAACCTCTATTCTTTTCCCTTCTAGTCTGTTCCCTCCATTCCTGTATCAATTTTTAATCAATTTTAATCAATTTTTAATCTTACAGGCTTTCATCTATATAAACAAATGTTATACCAGTGATCCTCAAACTTGACTACCAGAATTACCTGGAGGGCCTGTTAAAACATAGATTGCTGGGTTTCTGATGTAGTAGGTCTTGGAGTAGGGCCTAGGAATCTGCATTTCTAACAAGTTCCCAAGTGATGCTGATGCTGCAGGTCCAGGACCACACTTTGAGAACCACAGTGCTGTACACACGCTTTTATCCACTCCCTTCCCCGAGGAGTGTATAAAGATTTTTTTTTTTTTTTTTGAGACAGAGTCTCACCCTAAGTCGCCCAGGCTTAGAGTCCGGTGGCGCAATCTCAGCTCACTGCAACCTCCGCCTCCTGTGCTCACGTGATTCTTCTGCCTCAGCCTACCTAGTAGCTGGAAATAAAGGTGCCTGCCACCACGCCTGGTTAATTTTTTGTATTTTTAGTAGAGATGGGGTTTCATCATGTTGGTCAAGTTGGTCTTGAACTCCTGATCTCAGGTAATCTGCCCACCTCGGTCTCCCAAAGTGCTGGGATTATAGGCGTGAGCCACCATGCCCGGCCAAGATATTCTTTACTGTTATTGCTTCACAGTACTTCATTATGTGGATACGAAAGTTGATTCAAACAGGTTCTTATTTAGGGACTTGGCTGTTTCTAGTCTTTTGCAGTAACAAACATTAAACAGTATTATGCTTACATGAATTTCTGTCAGTGTGTCCTTGGAATAGATCTCTCGATGTAGGACTGATGGGTGAAAGGGTGAATTCAGATGCTAGATACACAGCCCAATTCGTCTCCATAGGGGCCATGCCATTTTCTTTTCCTACAGTTGTGAGAGTGTCTGTTTCCCTGTGGCCTTGCCAACATTTCAAGCATTGTACCAAATTTTCAAGCACGCTATTTTAAAAAGTCTAAATTAGTTGCCAAGTTTTAAAAGTTGAATGATACAAATATTTTTATTTTGACCAGGCACGCTGGCTAACGCCTGTAATCCCAGCACTTTGGGAGGCTGAGGCGGGTGGATCACCCGAGGTCAGGAGTTCAAGACCAGCCTGACCAACATGGAGAAACCCCGTCTCTACTAAAAAAATACAAAATTAGCAGGGTGTGGTGGCACATGCCTGTAATCCCAGTTACTCGGAGGGCTGAGGCAGGTGAACCTGGGAGGTGGAAGTTGTGGTGAGCCGAGATCGCACCACTGCACTCCAGCGTGGGCGACAACAGCGAAACTCCGTCTCAAGAAGAAAAAAAAATATTTCAATTTCTAGCTTCTCCTGAAGAAGCATAAGACCCACCAGCCCTGGGCCTGCCATTTCACATGGCAATGACCATCCCCAGGAGACCAGGCAAACACCTCGATCGCTACAGACTCTACCTGGGCCCCTCTGTGCACCTGAGTTTGCTTATGGGTTCTTGAAGCCAGCTCTGGCTCCATGGATGAAAATGCCAGAGTGACTTACCCAAGGTCTATGAGCAAGCTAATGTACCAAATGGGGACTTTTCTCTGATTGGCTCATACTTTCTGAGTTTCTTGCTTTTTCTTTCCTGCCTCTTGCTATACTCAACCTGGAATAGAACAATATCAAGTTGACTTTCCTTACAATTTGGGACCTGCAGGATCATTTAAAATACAAATGAGAAAACAATGGTTTCAATGAAAGTAGGTTGACATTGCATAATATAGTGACCTACTTGTACCCAGCTATCATAAAACCTCACGACTTACGCACGATTGAATTTCTGTGCATTTTGTGATATTATGGTTCTATTCCTATTCTAAATTGGAGGGTTTTGATTTAAATCAGCTATATGTCCTTAATTGGAATTAAATGCAAGTTTGCCCTTAGGTTTGTGAAGCTCTGTGGACCTTACAAATGACGGTTTCATATAAAAATCAACAGTTCCTAGTTAGATACCATTATTTATTAAATATGCCACCCAAATCTGCTTAGAAGGATTTAGGGGAATGTGTTATACAAATATATACAAATTACAAGAAAATATATTCCTTCTAGTTCTTCAAATCTTTCAAATTGTAATTAGAGATGACACAGAAATGAGACATTTAATTATGAAAGAGCCAAAATATGATATAATCAGTGCTGACCAATCAAGCACATGGGTCCTTCAAATATTGATTGAATAGGAAGCCAAAGTAAAGCAATATGTATGATTTTAGGGTTTCTTCTGCCACAGGGTCCTCCTCTCCCTGATTCCTGAGAAGTTTTCACTGGACACTACAAGAAAGACTGAATATGTACATAGCATATGGGTAAGGTAACTTTGACTTAAATTCATGCTAATCATATGACTATCCAATATCCACACTTCCTTGAGGATAATTTTAGAAAGTGGGTGGTACATGTGCATGCTTTCGTGTGTGTGTGCATGTGTGTGTGTATATATGCATGTGTGTGTGTGCACACACACTTCCTGGGCTCTAAAAGGAAGAAGACACAACACAACGAGGGAGAGTAGGCAGCTAAGGGGAGGTTGAGGCTCTAAAGACAGACCTTGTCTCCCTCCTAAATGTTGCTCTGGGTCAGCCTTGCTGCCAGTCAAGAGGAGGGATGGGTGTGAAGGTGGAGTTTGTAAAAGCAGCAAAGTGAGCCATTCTAGGTGTTTCCAGGGACCTAAAACAGACAAAGGTTTACTGGAAGAAGGTTTGGCCTGCCCAGTAGGAAACTTTAATTTCCGTCCTTCGAGAGAACTGTGGGTTCATTCTTCTATGAGCATCAGGTAAAAAGTGACCATGCTCTCCATTTGTTGATAAGGACTTCTGTAACCTACACATACCATGACAGTAAGCAAGGTCAAAGATGAATCTCTGTGCAGGTCCCAGTGGTTCAGATAAAAGCAGAAGTCAACTGTCAGCTTCACCTCTTTCATTAATGGCCTCCCAATTAAAGCAATTTTCCATTCCTCCCTAGAGTTGAGCAGCTGGTTGTGTTTCAGAAGATGTAACATCTTCTAAATGTCAGGGTGCTGAGTGAAAGGCAGGCAGTGCCTGAGCCCAGCACTCCCTCACGATTCCCCGTTTCTATGCGAAAATGCAGAGTGCTCAAGTCAGTCTTCTAATTAAACTTGGCAATATTACAATGAAAAGGAAGATTTGGGAGTTGGCAACACGGCACATAAACAAACTTTTATGTGAATAATTAAGCGAGAGCTAAGCATACGCTGGAACATCTTTAATCAACTTGTGATTACAGTTACCAGTAAAAGCCCAAACATTTCCGAAAGCTTCTACGTTGTTTATGTGCTGTGGTTATTCTAACATATCTCCTTTGATATACTCAGCATATCTTTTTACCCATTTCGCCGCCTTTCATTTGTCTTCTTTTTTTCAAATCCCTGTCCAATTTTGACACAGGCAACTGTGAAAAGGATTGTAAGTTTAAGCTTACACATGGGTAAACGTGTGTGCACTAACATTTTACATGTGAACACACACACACAAAGTCAGGAGAGTTTTATATACGAGCCCATGGATTGCCTTTAAGGAACTTTGCTCCAATAAAAACCAGGGTGTTGTGTTTGGAAGCCATCCGGATGGATCTGCCGCCATCAGAAATGACCCTGTGGAACAGTCCAGAGCCAGGTCAGACTGGAACCACGTCTCCCAGTTCACACCCGACTCCGGAGCTCGAAATACAGTGCTAATTCCCAGTGGGTCTCAGAGCGCCATCATGAACTTTTATTAAACCTTCGTGCATTTCAAACTACAACTGCAGAAACCACATGAAAGTTTGCTGCAAAACAATTTCTGCTAAAGGCTTTCCAAAGCTGTTGAATGTTTAAGATAATTTAAACAAGACAGGAATCTTTATATACTAGGTAGCATGCTGAGAAAGTAATGTAGGAAAGGCTCGCCGGGTAGGTTTCAGAATTCCATCTCCTATTCCAGTTCAGAGGACGAGCTCACTGTCATTTAAGCTTTGAAAGTCAAATCCTTTCCTTGTATTTTTTGAAACCATTGATGCAGCTTAAGAAAACAGTGGAAGAGTACATTTTTTAAAATGCAGGAGATTAATTCTGCGTCTCTCTATCCCTCAAAAGATAATTATCTATATTAAAGATAATCACAGAGACTAGGCTAGTGCCACATATATTATACGTAAAATATTTAGATTCTCTTGGACTTTCACTGAAACTAACCTTTCACTTTCACTAAACTAAAATAGTTTAGTGGTGTTTTATATTTTTCTAACATTCATCTTCTTTTTTTTCTTTTGAGACAGAGTCTTGCTCTTGTCACCCAGGCTGGTGTGCAATGGCATTATATTGGCTCCCACTGCAACCTCCACCTCCCGGGTTCAAGTGATTCTCCTACCTCAGCCTCCCGAACAGCTGGGATTACAGGCATGTGCCACCACACTGGCTAATTTTTGTATTTTTAGTAGAAACGGGGTTTCTGCTGGGCGCGGTGGCTCACGCCTGTAATCCCAGCTCTCAGGGAGGCAGAGGCGGGAGGATAGCTTGAGCCCAGGAGTTCGAGACCTGCCTGGGTAATATAGCGAGACCCCGTTCTCCACAAAAAGGAAAAAAAAAAAAAAAGACATTTTAACTTTAAAATGAAAAATTCTGTACTCTGTATCTGTCTCAGTTGGCCCAGAAGGATGAACCCTGCTTACCTTGGACACAAAACACTCTGCTATGGCCACAGGATCATTTTCACAGTTTTCCAAATCTTGCAGAAGTTCACTAATAAAAAAATAACAGCCAGGAAGTATTAGATTGTAGTCTTCTGGGTGAGTATATTTTGTATAATTTAAAAGTTTAAACATTTCCATGGTATTTACAAGGAATCATATAATTGGATAACTGAGGACCTGCTGTCATTGTATCCAATGATACAATGTTTACAATGATACAATGATACAATATAAGGGACTTGCCCAAGGTCATGCTGGAGCAGGGGATTAAACCCAGGTCGAACTCGTAGTTCTCCCACCAGAGCTAAGCCCTGCTTACCTTTAAGTTTGGCAGACATTTGTCATCATCTACATGAATGCTCATTGATGCTCATTCAGACATCAAATAGCTGCCTGGGTACCAGGTACAGTGTAAAGGATTAGGAACACATCAGTGAGCAAAGTGAGATATGGGCTCTCGGGGGTCCCCAACCTTTTTGGCACCAGGGATCGGTTTCGTGGAAGACAACTCTTCCACAGACTGGATTGTGGGGATGGTTTTGGGATGATTCAAGCATATTACACTTACGGTTAGATTCTCATAACCTAGATCCCGCGCATGCACAGTTCACAGACTGGTATTGGTCTGTGACCTAGGCGTTGGGGACTACGTGGCTCTGGTCTTATGGAGCGTCCAATCCATTGGAAGAGTCAGGCATTCAATGAAACATCACACTAACCAATACAAAATTATAATAGAGATAGTGCTTTAAAGGAGAGATATGTTGGGGAGGGAAATATCTTTCCTCAAATGTAAACCCACTTTTTTTTTTTTTTTTTTACTGGGAGTATCATTATTTTAAGTAACAGCATAATACTTCATTGTGTGACTGTACCATAATTAATTCAATGAATCTCACACTGTTGGATAAAATTCTATATATGGTATTGATGGGTCAAAGAATATTCTTAGTGTAAATGTTAACACATTTCTAAATTGCACTCCACATGAGTTATATTAATATACACTTTACTATGCTAAGTGTTTATTTTAATGAGCCATATGTTATATATTTAATAAAAAGTGAAGTAGTTCTACAGGAATTATGATAAAAACAAGCAGTTTCTGGTTCTCTGCTTCTCATTCTTGATGGGCACTGCCCAGAAGCATTTCTGATTCTTTGGGCTGTTTCTGCTCTAAGAAGGTCCATGTCTCTAAGCATGCTGATAATGTGTTCTCATTATTTTTCAGTTTTAGATATTATTTACTTCTCAGTTTCCCCAAACTTACCCTTTTGTCTTCTCAATAGTTCTAATATGTCTCTCTCTCTCTCTCTCTTTTTTTTTTTTTAAATTTTAGAGACAGGGTCTCACTCTGTCAACCAGGCAGGTCCTCCTGGGCTCAAGTGATCTTCCTGAAGTGTTAGGTAGTGTGAGCCACTGTGCCCAGCCTTCTCAACTAGTTCTGTTATGTAATTTGATTCGATTAAATGTCAGAATTTACATCTTTAAGACTATGTAAGTATTATGCCCTGTTAGCCTTACAGTATACCATGATTTCATTTCCTTTCTTAGAGAACCATGTTTTCCCTGGAGTTAAAATTGTTTCTTTTTTTTTTCCTTTTTTCAAGATAAACACTATTAATTTATTAGCAAGTTGTGTGCCAGAAGTATAAGTCTTGTCTCACTGTGTTCAAATATATATTCTATGGTTTGCACTTCTTTCTTGGTGACCTCTGCTCCAACCTGGACAGGCTGCTCTCCAGGCCTGCTGGTTCTTTCATCAACACCTTCCTAATGCTAGCCTTCGCTAGTCTCCTGTATTGCCATTTCCAATGTATTCCTTCCTTTGGGAGATTATAAAATTGAGCAATAGCTTTCTGAGTATGAGTAACAGGAGGTATGCTTTCTGAGACTCTTTCCATTTCAAAAATGCTCTCCCTTCACACTTGGCTAATAATGTCAGTAGATATAAAAGTCTTGGTTGGAAGTAATTTTCTCGGAGTATTCAGGGAGCTATTTGTCTACCTGTTGATTTATAGATTCTAATGCTGCTATTGAGATTCCAGTATCATTCTGATCCCCAGCCCATTCTGAAAGCTTTCAGAGTTTCTCTTAGTTGACATAATTACAAAATTTTGTGGTAACAGGCTTTGGGTGGGTCTTTTTCATGCACTGAGCCAATGTACAAATTTGGGAAATGATCTGGATAGCAGTTCTCCAAGTGTGGTCTAAGGACCCCTGGGGTTCCTGAGACGAGACCCCTTTAGGAGGTCCACAAGGTTGGACCTCATAAAAAATACTGGGACATTATTAAATTTTTAAACTTTCATTCTCTCATGAGAGTACAGTGAACTTTTCCAGAGGCTACATGACGTGTGATATCACAACAGATGGAAACTTGAAGCAGACATGAGAATTCAGTTGTCTTCTAGTAAGTCAGGCAGTAAAAAGATCTGTGAAAATGTAAAACAGTTCCAAAACAAACAAAAAAATTTAGTGGAAAAAGTAGTAAAATTATTTTTCTAGAAATATGTGGACTTGTTTCTTTTTTAGTATTAAATAAATAGATATCTTAACAGGTTCTCAGTTTTCATTTCTAACGTGGCAAACAAAACATAATAAAACACAAACAAAAAAGCTTTTTGGGTCCTTCGTAATTTTTAAGCATGTAAGAGATCCTGGACCAAAACACTTGAGAATCTCTGCTCCTGGATGGGTGTGGTGGCTCATGCCTATAATCCCAGCACTCTGGGAGGCCGAGGCGGGCATATCACCTGAGGTCAGGAGTTCGGGCCCAGCATGGCCAACACGGTGAAACCCCATCTCTACTAAAAAATTCAAAAATTAGCCGGGTGTGGTGGTGCACACCTGCAGTCCCAGCTACTCGGGAGGCTGGGGCAGGAGAATCGCTTGAGCCTGGGAGGCGGAGATTGCGGCGAGCCGAGATTGCTCATTGCACTTCAGCCTGCATGTCAAAAGTGAGACTCCATATAAAAAAAAAAAAGAAAAAAAAGAAAAATCTCTGCTTGTGAATTATGTCTTTGATATTTCCTTCCTTCTAGTTTTAAAGTTCCTATTATTCACATATTGAATATCCTGGTTTAATATGCTAATTTTCCTTATTTTTCCTCTTCTATTTTCTATCTTCCTGTTTATTGCTCCATTTTTTTGGTGGGGAGAGACCTCCACTTTATTTCCCATCTATTTTTTCCCCCATTTCTTGTATTGACTTTTTGTTTGTTTCAATCATCAGATTTTCAATTTCAAAGTTGTTTTTTTTTTGAGACGGAGTCTCACTCTGTCACCCAGGCTGGAGTACAGTGCCACCATCTCCACTCACTGCAAGCTCTACTTCCCGGGTTCACGCCATTCTCCTGCCTCAGCCTCCCGAGTAGCTGAGACTACAGGTGCCTGCCACCACGCCCAGCTAATTTTTTGTATTTTTAGTAGAGACGGGGTTTCACCGTGTTAGCCAGGATGGTCTTGATCTCCTGACCTCGTGATCCGGCTGCCTTGGCTTCCCAAAGTGCTGGGATTACAGGCGTGAGCCACCGCACCTGGCCTCAAAGTTGTTTTTTTTAAAACATGCTTTTTGGATGTTTCTTGCTTATGCTTCTGTTCTTATTTCATGGGTGCAAAATCTTCCCTTATTTCCAAAGATGCCATGATGATGATAATGATTTTGTACTTTTCTTTCCTGTTCTTTGTTTTCTGCTGAGCTCCCTTTTTGATGATTTTAGCTTCTGTCATTCATATTAGATACTGCTCTCAAATTCTGAGTATCTTCATTTGTCCTTTCATATTTGAAAATGAGCCACAACGTCAATCATGAACTCTTCACAGGGATGGAGTTTATCGTGTGGTGTTCCTCATTCCAAGGCAGTGGTTCTGAAACTTTTGGCGTCAGGACCTGTTTATACTCTTAAAAAATTTAGTGAGAAGAGTAGCATTATTTCCCATTTTTGCAAATTTTTAATCTCTAACTTAATAGAACATAGCTGGATTCTCATATCTGCTTCTGCATTCTATCTGTTGCAATCTGTTGTTCTGGTTGAAGTATATAGGAAAAAAAAATCCAGCCTCACACAGATATGTCACTAGAAAAGGAAAGAGTATTTTAATGGCCTTTCCAATTAAGTATGGATAGTCCACTAATATCCTTCATATTACACTGAAACTCAGCAAGCGGTAATGGGTTAAACACCTGTTTGAGTCTGACACCACATCAATGCACTATACTGTTACTTTATTTTATTTTATTATTATTATTATTTTTTTGAGACAGAGTCTCGCTCTGTTGCCCAAGCTGGAGTACAATGATGTGATCTCGGCTCACTGTAACCTCCACCTCCCGGGTTCAAGCAATTCTCCTACCTCAGCCTCCCACCATCACGCCCAGCTAATTTTTGTATTTTTAGTAGAGATGGGGTTTCACCATGTTGGCTGGGCTGGTCTTGAACTCCTGGCCTGAAGTGATTGGCCTGCCTCAGCCTCCCAAAGTGCTGGGATTACAGATGTGAGCCACCACACCTGGCTACTGAACCATTACTTTAAAATCCAGTGGCTTATCTTGTATTTAGAAAGGATCTTTTAATACAGTCCCAATTCCAAACATTTTTCTCCATATTCCTATAAAACACTCCCTTTGTAAGATCAGAAAATATAGTGCTGATATTTATACCATTTTCTTTTATAGAAAGATGGGTGTGATTAAATTAACTCTTTTCCCATTTAGAAAAAAAAGTTCAGCTCTCTGCCAATACTCTTTTAATTTTACATAAGCATGCTCTTTGAGGTTGAAGCTAATCTGACTGGTTTTCTTTTCTTTTGTTTTTTTGGAGATGGAATCTCGCTTCTTCACCCAGACTGGAGCGCAATGGCACGATCTTGGCTCACTACAACCTCCACCTCCCAGGTTCAAGAAGTTCTCCTGCCTCAGCTTCCCCGTAGCTGGGATTACAGCCTTGTGCCACCACGCCCAGCTAATTTTTGTATTTTTAGTAAAGATGGGGTCTCACCCTGTTGACCAGGCTGGTCTCGAACTCCTGACCTCCAGTGATCCACCCACCTCGGCCTCCCAAAGTGCTGGGATTACAGGCATGAGCCACCGTGCCCGGCCTAATCTGATTTCCAATGTGAAAATAAAATATAAAAACTGTTCTCGGCTGGACGCAGTGGCTCATGCCTGTAATCCCAGCACTTTGGGAGGCCAAGGCAGGCAGATCACGCATTCAGGAGTTCGAGACCAGCCTGGCCAACATGGTGAAACTCTGTCTCTACTAAAAATAAAAAAATTAGCTGGGCGTGCTGGTGCACGTCTGTAATCCTAGCTACTCAGGAGGCTGAGGCAGGAGAATTGCTTGAAACCAGGAGGCAGAGGTTACAGTGAGCTGAGACAGTGCCACTGTACTCCAGTTTGGGCGACAGAGTGAGACTCTGCCTCAGAAAACAAAACAAAACAAAACAAACACCACCAACAACAAAACCTGTCCTTGGAGTTATCTCTAAACAGAACATCACAATCATCTGAATCATCAGAATCATCTATGTCAGAGAAATTGGATTCATCAGTTGAATCTTTGGCCAACAACCATTCAAGAACGACATTAACATCCTGCGTAGGAATGCTGTGTTTTCTAGGATTTGACATTTTCAGCAATCGAGAATAACTATATTTTGTAAATAGAAATACCACTACTAAAAACAGAATGCTATAAAGAGAATGATGTCTTTTGTTTCCAAAGTCGATATAGTGGAGTGATGTGAAAATAATAATAAAAGCGAGATATGTCATGGTAAAGTTATCTTGGGGTAAACGCTGCACCTGTGAGCACCGCTGTCCAGTATTCTCAGGGCAAATAGGAAAAGGGTTTAAGGAGAGTTGAAACTGCATCATTCTGACCTGAATACTGGATGAGATAAGACAAAAGGTCTAAGAAAGTAATAGCCAGAGGACCGGGTGCGGTGGCTCATGCCTGTAATCCCAACACTTTGGGAGGCCGAGGCGGGCAGATCATGAGGTCAGGAGTTCGAGACTAGCCTGGCCAATATGGTGAAACCCTGTCTCTATTAAAAATACAAAAATTAGCCAGGCATGGTGCTACTCGGGAAGTTGAGGCAGAAGAATCACTTGAAACTGTGAGGTGGAGGTTGCAGTGAGCTGAGATCATGCCACTGCACTCCCGCCTGAGCGAGAAAGTGAGCCTCTGTCTCAAAATAAAATAAAATAAAATAAAATAAAATAAATAAAATAAAATAAAAAGAAAAAGAAAAAATAAGAAAAAGAAAATAATAGCCAGAGAAACATTTTTGGGCCAGTATTTTCCATTAGTAGAGGATGGGGTGCTCTGGATGTACTGTATCCTGGTCTTTCAGCGTAGGCCCTCTCTTAGCAGGGAAGAACTGTGAGCAGACTCCATCATGTTATTTCTTTCTTTTTATTTTTGAGACAGAGTCTCGCTCTGTTGCCCAGGCTGGTGTGCGGGTGGTGCGATCTCGGCTCACTGCAACCTCCACCTCCCAGGTTCAAGCAATTCTCCCTCAGCCTCCTGACTAGCTGAGACTACAGGTGCCCGCCACCACACCTGACTAATTTTTTTGTATTTTTCGTAGAGACAGGGTTTCACCGTGTTAGCCAGGATGGTCTTGATCTCCTGACCTCATGATCCACCGGCCTCAGCCTCCCAAAGTGCTGAGATTACAGGCATGAGCCACCGCGCCCGGCCTTGTTATTTCTCATAGTACAACAGAAACACTTCTTGGCAGGCCAGGCATGGTGGCTCACACCTGTAATCTTAGCACTTTGGGAGGCTGAGGCAGGTGGATCACCTGAGGTCAGGAGTTTGAGACCAGCCTGACCAACATGGTGAAACCCTGTCTCTACTAAAAATACAATTAGCTGGGCATGGTGGCGCACGCCTGTAATTCCAGCTACTCGTGGGGCTGAGGCAGGAGAATCGCTTCACCAAAGAGGCAGAGGTTGCAGTGAGCTGAGGTCACGCCACTGCACTCCAGCCTAGACAACAGAACAAGACTGTCTCAAAAAACCAAAACAACACAAAACCTTCTTGACAATCTTTAACCCCCTATGTTTTAAACTGAATGTCCAGATTGCCTCCAAGCCTTAGTTCCATCTCATGAGAGGACGTGCTGGTAGGAGGCAGTGTCTCAGGGGACCCAGCCAGGCTCCAAGTGTACCTCACCTGTGAATGAATGCCTGGCACTCGTTGCTCAAGAATCACAGAGCTGGGAGGGCACTCAGATACCTTCAGTTCCGACCCCTAATTTCTTTCTTTTTTTTTTTTTTTTTTGAGACGGAGTCTCACTGTGTCGCCCAGACTGGAGTGCAGTGGCGCGGTCTTGGCTCACTGCAAGCTCCACCTCCTGGATTCTCGCCATTCTCCTGCCTCAGCCTCCTGAGTAGCTGTGACTACAGGTGCCCACCACCATGCCCGGCTAATACTTTGTATTTTTAGTGGAGACAGGGTTTCACTGTGTTAGCCAGGATGGTCTCTGTCTCCTGACCTCGTGATCTGCCCGCCTCAGCCTCCCAAAGTGCTGAGATGACAGATGTGAGCCATGAAGCCCGGCCTCGACCCCTAATTTTAAGGTGAGGAAACCATGGCTTGTTAAAGGAGGTAGCTTACCTTAGGTCAGACTGCTAATAATGCATGGCCACAGCCATGGTTAGATTCTGAATCCCAGTCCCATACTCTCCTAGAAACACATCTATTGAAAGAATTGTTTGCTGTTCCACTCAAGGCTGAGGGCCAGACTCCACACTGTCATATCTACAACATGGTACTGCCTACCAGACAGGTCTTATTTGAGTTACCTGGTCAACTTTCCTTTACAACCCTTTTCTAAAACAGGATAAACACAATAAAAATGGGACCAGTAAAGAGGAAGTAATGGCTTTCTCTCATGCTCTTGTCACTGGGGCTATCATCCCCATGAAGCTGTTCCTATCCACTTTGTTTGCTTGCTACATAATACGCAATTGCTAAAAGACTGGATGTCAGGCAAGGAGGTTACAGGGGTAAAGAAAGTGGACAAAGGCCCTGTCCCATGTGTTTATGTTCTGACCACAGGCGAAAAGTACGAATAAGTGCAAATAAACAACATAATACCACATTGTACTATGTGATATGAAGGAAACAGAGGGTAGTATGATAGAGAGCAACTGAGGCTGGGCAAGGGTGAAAGAAGGTTAGGACAGTCAGGGAAGGTTCTCTGAGGAGGTGATATTTGAGTGCAGGAAGACTTGGAAAAGAAAGTAATTTAAGAATGTGATTGCAGGCCAGGTACAGTGGCTCATGCCTATAGTACCAACACTTTGGGAGGTCAAGGTAGGTGGATCACCTAAGGCCAGGAGTTTGAGACCAAGCTGGTCAACATGGTGAAGTTCCCTCTCTACTAAAAATACAAAAATTAACCAGGTATGGTGGTGAGCGCCTGTAATCCCAGCTACTTGGGAGGCTGAGGAGGGAGGGGCGCTTGAACCTGGGAGGTGGAGGATGCACTGAGCCTAGATTGCACTACTGCACTCCAGCCTGGGCAACAGAGAGAGACTCTGTCTCAAAAAAAAGAATGGGATTGCAAACCAGGATAGAATGAGCTTGGTGGGTTCTCCTGTGAGGTATACAAAGGAACCCACAGTGGCTGGAATTTGGTGGGCAACAGAGAGTGTGGCGGGATAGAGGAAGACATCTCGCTATAAAAGATATGCAAACACACAAAGTACTATGGGAGCACAGTCAGGGCCCGGAATGCAGTGCATCAGCCACTGAAGACAATCCTAAATACCAGACACAGGACAATTCTACAGTTACAGTCTCAGCGGGTGGAGACTATGGATTTCTCATTGAATCAGTCATGTGCACTAGGATGTGCATCAGTGTGGCTAATGTGCAACTGCACATGTGTACCAGGACTGCATCAGTGTGGCTAATGTGCAACTGCACATGTGCACCAGGACTGCATCAGTGTGAGTAATGTGCAGCTGCACATGCGCACCAGGACTGCATCAGTGTGGCTAATGTGCAACCGCACATGTGCACCAGGACTGCATCAGTGTGGCTAATGTGCAGCTGCAAATGTGCACCAGGACTGCATCAGTGTGAGTAATCTGCAACTGCATATGTGCACCAGGACTGCATCAGCGCGAGTAATGTGCAATTGCACATGTGCCCCAGGACTGTATCAGTGTGAATAATGTACAACTGCACATGTGCACCAGGATTGCATCAGTGTGAGTAATGTGCAACTGCACATGTGCACCAGGACTGCATCAGCGTGAGTAATCTGCAACTGCATATGTGCACCAGGACTGCATCAGCGTGAGTAATGTGCAACTGCACACGTGCACTAGGACTGCATCAGCGTGAGTAATCTGCAACTGCATATGTGCACCAGGACTGCATCAGCATGAGTAATGTGCAACTGCACATGTGCACCAGGATTGCATCAGTGTGAGTAATGTGCAACTGCACATGTGCACCAGGATTGCATCAGTGTAATGTGCAACTGCACATGTGCACCAGGACTGCATCAGTGTGGCTAATGTGCAACCCCACATGTGCACTAGGAGTAAGAAATAACTCACAGATTGTGTTTTGTATTCAATGAGTCATCTTGCCTTCAGGATTTGGATGTTTTCTCTTTTCCTTGAGTAATTATTTTAAATATTTTCTCCTTTTTGAGTAGGACTGTTAAAACAATTATAAAATTTCCTACTTGAGCTCAGGTCCCTTAGTTGGGTGGGAAATGAGAGGAAACACTGTTCTCTTTTACAGAATATATCCCATGTGAAGCTTTTCTGACCCCTGATGTGAACTTTGAGGCAGGAATTGTATTATGACCTTGAATCTTCTATCGCTTTACACTGAGAGAGATTCAAGGATGTGGTCCCTCCCCTTCCGGTCTGAGCAGCACTTCCTTTTCCCATTGCCTAATCAGCTGGCATTTTAACCCACTGCATCCACAGAGACACATATGCACGGAAGAGAAATTACTGCAATAATTTCACTCATACTTTCCAGGCACTGTTCTAGAAAAGTCCAGTTGAAAAAAGTGTGGGCAAAAATATCTCTGCCATTGTGCAGAAGTCAGACATTTTGGTGGTATGAAAATGCACTAAAAAAGAAAATGATTCCACCTTCCTTTGCCTTGCTGTTGTACGAATCCCATGATTTCACTCCCTAAATTACATTGCAAGGGGAAGAAATAGCGTGGCCCAAAGAATTTCTTTCGTCTTTAGACATGTGTTAGTTGCTCTGTAAAGTTCCCCTCAGACAAAATTAATTGCACATTCCTCAGCATTCTCAAAGCATTCTGTTCCTTCCTTGATTATGTGGCTTATTGCCTCTGTTGTACAATGGTGTCATTCATCCTTACACTATTAGACTAGTCCAGGGTTTCATGCAGACTAATGACTCAACATAGGTATACTGAATAAAGAAAAGAGTTGACGGTAAATGGAAGGTTTTACTCTGATCTCCTGAGGGAAGGAGAGAGCATAGATGATTTTAATCTCCTAAGAAACAATTGAATGTCTAAAATCAGACATTCAACATGGAGGAATGATCTTTATTTCCTCAGTCTTCATTCTTAAAGAAAGGCTCAAATTACCATTTAGGTAACGTTTCTGTATTCCAAGACAGGGGTACTTTCTTTTTAAAACTTGGCATTTCTTTCTTGGTTTGCAGTAAAACACGTTTTTGGATTTTTGGGGGCTGACTCAAATGAGGAAAGTGGTTTCTTTTGACTAACCCAATTTCCTGACCTTGTGGTTATTTATTCCAGACACCAAACCAGAGACTTAAATTTCTAGGTTATCATAGGGATGGTAAGAGAAAGAGATATTTAGGTATCAAAAAGTACACAAAAATAAATTTTCAATTGTATTCCAAAACATTTCATGATGGAAGATTTTGTGAAATAGCAATTTAAATCTAGACATATACCAATACTGACCAAAGATAGGACAAAGAAAGAAATTATATACTATTGTCATTTATGAACATACCTGAAAAAATTATTTTAAAAATATAAATAAATTGGGCTGGGCACAGTGGCTCCCATCCCAGCACTTTGGGAGGCTGAGGTGGGTGGATCAAGGAGTTCGTGACCAACCTGGCCAACATGGTGAAATCCCGTCTCTACAAAAACACAAAAATCAGCTGGGCATGGTGGCATGTACCTGTAGTCCCAGCTACTTGGGATGCTGAGGCAGGAGACTCACTTAACCCGGGAGATGGAGGCTGCAGTGACCCAAGATCGCGCCACTGCACTCCAGCCTGGATGACAGAGTGAGACTCTGTCTCAAAAAAAATCAAACTAATCAGTGCCTAAATATACAAAACATCGTGACTAGGTAGGTTTATTCTAGTAATGTTACATATGATTCAAATCACATCCCCTATTAATATTTACCACATTATGAATAGAAAGAGTAAAATCATATGCTAACTTTATTAAAGGCATACTAAACATTGAATAAAATTCAATATTCACAATAAAATCTTAGCAAAATAGGAAAAGTGTTTGTCTAAATCCATAGCAAACATCACACTTAAGGGCAAAACATTCCTGCTAATGCCAAAAAGAAGATAAGGATGTCAACATCTGAACAATATTGTATAGGAAGACTTGCCCAAAGCAATAAGACATGAAAAAGACAATAAAGGGTAGAAGAATTGTAAAAGATGACAAAAAAGCTTCCTCGTTTTCAGACATCATTGTCTACATAGAAATCCAAGAGATCTATGAACCACTCTTAGAACAGGAAAGTTGAGAAAGTTTGTTACAGTTTTGACATATAAAAATCAAAAGCTTGCTAGATGAGAATAATAGCCAATTTAAACAATAGAAAAAATGTTCTAGTCCAAATAACATCAAAAGCTATAAGCATCTAGGAATAAAGTTTTAAAAGTCACATGTATTAAAAAAACATAAAAGTTACATGTATGAATGTGATGGAGAAATTATAAAACATTAAAGAAAATTTTAAAGGCTTGCTTGAAGACATATGTTTATGGATGGGATGACAGTAATGTAAAGATGTCAATTCTGTTGAAATTAATCTATAAAATTTAATGCAATTTCAATAAAAATCCCAATAGAGGCTGGGTGTGGTGGTTCAAGCCTATAATCCCAGCACTTTGGGAGGCTGAGACGGGCGGATCACGAGGTCAGGAGATAGAGACCATCCTGGCTAACACGGTGAAACCCCGTCTCTACTAAAAAACACAAAAAAACACAAAAAAAACTAGCCGGGAGAGGTGGCGGGCACCTGTAGTCCCAGCTACTCGGGAGGCTGAGGCAGGAGAATGGCGTGAACCCGGGAGGCGGAGCTTGCAGTGAGCTGAGATCCGGCCACTGCACTCCAGCCTGGGTGACAGAGTGAGACTCTGTCTCAAAAAAAAAGAAAAAAAAAAAATCCCAATAGAGTAGTTCAAAGAAATAACAAATTAAAAAAAAAATTCCTTGACAGTGCAGAGTCAAGAAAAGCTAAGCCAGTGTTGAAGAAAAGCAACGTATGTGGGCTTGATGATCAAAACAGTGTGGTATGGGACAAGAATGGGCGGGCCAGTGGAAGAGAATACAGACCCACACATCCATGTAAGTCTTTTTATTTTTATTTTTTGAGATGGAGTCTCACACTGTCACCCAGGCTGCAGTGCAGTGGCAAAATTTTGGTTCACTGCAGCCTCTGCCTCCCAGGCTCAAGCAATTCTCCTGCCTCAGCCTCCTAAGTAGCTGAGATTACAGGCGCTTGCCGCCACACCTGGCTAATTTTTGTATTTTTGGTAGAGACAGGGTTTCGCTGTATTAGCCAGGCTGGTCTCAAACTCCTAACCTCAGGTGATCCACCTGCCTTGGCCTCCCAAAGTACGGGGATTACAGACGTGAGCCACTGCACCCAGCTGAGAGAAGTACTTTTAAAATCAGTGGCTAGCCACATGAAAATAAGAGTTTAGATTTCCTAGCATACACCATGCCTCCATCAGTGTTAGGCACATTAAGGACAAATGTGAAAGACAAAATTTTAAGACTTTTAGAAAAAAATAGAGTATATTATGCCCTGAGATTGAAAGGACTTTAAAAAAAAAAAAAACACACACACACACACAACATAAAACCTACATACTATAAAAAGTATACTTAGTGTAGTCGAACTTACACATTATACAATTTGTTTTCAAATAAACCACAATTAAAGTTAAAAGGCATGTCTCATGGTAGGAGATATTTACATCTCACATAATCTGCAAAGATCACTAGCCAGAATTCATCAAGAACTCCTATATAACAATAAGAAAAAGAAATATCCCAATAGAACAACGGGCAATGGATATGAGCCAGAAAACTGCAGAAGAAATAAAAATGGCCAACAAGAAAAGATGCTCAATCTTAACGCAATTGGCAAAATGCAAAGACAGATCATCACCAATGGATAATACATAGCAGTTAAATGAACTAGAGCTATAAATCCCAAAAACAATGTTGAGTGAAAATCACCTATAAGTTGACACCATGTATGCCATGTTTGAAATAGGTGCATGTGACTTCTTTCATTTTTTTGAGACAGGGTCTTGCTCTGTTGCCCAGGCTGGAGAGCAGTGGTGCCATCATAGCTCACTGCAGTCTCAAACTCCTGAGCTCAAGTGATCCTCCTGCCTCAGTCTCCTGTGTAGTAGGACCACAGGCATGTGCCAGCACGTCCTGCTAACTTTTTGATTTTTTGTAGAGATGGGATTTTGCCATGTTGCCCAGGCTGGTCTCAAACTCCTTGGCTCAAGCAGTCCTCCCACCTGGGCCTCCCACAGCATGTTACACATGTTAAATAAATACTCGTATATATAGTAATGGCAACAAAACCATGCTTGGGAAGGAAACACCAAGTTTTGGATGGCAGTTCCAGCACAGTTGTGTACTAAGCCAGATTCCACTGGCTTCCCTGAGCCAATTCTGCACATCTCTTCTTAATTCCATGTTCATGATGTTGTGTTAGTAATTTGAAATCTGCTGTGATGGGAGTGTTTATACCACAGAAATCAAAAAACATTATAAATTCCAGATCCTCCCTCCCCTTTCCCCATGCTGGAGAACTGGTTTACCAACACATCAGTGTGCCATTCCTCACGGAGCGGAATGTGACCGGGGAAGGGGATATAACTGGATTCAATATCGTTTATAATGTCTTTATGCTTCAAACAAATTTTAAAGCAAATAAGGCACAAAGAAAGGAGTAATATGACAGACTCCCATAAGCCACGCCCGACTCTCTGACAGAATGTCTTTCTGTGCTTTTCTGTATTTTGGAAATCTTCGCTGAAAAAAGAAACCTAGTCAGTTGAATTTTTCAGGCCAGCATAATACCATTTCTTTATGCTCTCTTTAATTTTAGATTTAAGTCTTGCCTAGTTGGTCACAGTATTATTATATTATTTTGAAAAACTTGGACCTGAACTAACAGAAGCTGAAAGTTATTATTTCAAGCCCCAACCACAGATTTGCCAGATAGGTGTATCTTTGAAATTGACACACCTATCGATTGGTTGAACCCGGGAGGTGGAGGTTGCAATGAGCCGAGATCGCACCACTGCACTCCAGCCTGGGTGATACAGTGAAACTGTGCCTCAGAGAAAAAAAAAAGAGAGGGAAAAGAACAGAGACGTAATTCAGGAATGTAAATCTCAGTCACCACCTAACTTCTGCAGATTGGGGTCCACTGCAAAGATCACTTCTTGCTAACTCGTTTGTTCGTTTGTTCATTCATTCATTCGAGATGGAGTCTCACTCTGTCATCCAGGCTGGAGTGCAGTGGCATGATCTTGGCTCACTGCAACCTCCAACTCGTGGGTTCAAGTGATTGTCCTGCTTCAGCCTCCCAAGTAGCTGGGATTATAGGCATGTGCCACAATGCCCGGCTAATTTTTTTTGTATTTTTAGTAGAGATAGGGTTTTGCCATGCTGGCCAGCCTGTGATCTGCCCACCTCGGCCTCCCAAAGTGCTGGGATTACAGGTGTAAACTACCATGTCCGGCCTCATTCTTATCTTTCTTTAAATTAGGAGACACATACAGATTTAAACTCCAGGGATTAGGAGCCCCTCCTGGAGTAAGCCACACTTCATGAACCAGAGAAGCAAGGCTCCACTCTGGCAAGAGGGCACGTGGCTGAATGCCTGGGGTTTGGAGTCAGAGAGGCTCAGATAAGGCATATGAAATGAAAATGCATCTAAAGCTCTATGGCCTCTGGTATGGAGCAAGCACTCTATAAATATGCCTTACCATCAACTCACAGCCAAACCACAGAAGACCTAGGCCAGGGGCCTCCCAGGATCTAGCCCTCTTGCTTCCTTCTGGGTTACAGGGCCAGCAGTGGGCTCTGGAAGGAGAAACTGTGCAGGGGCTCACAGGATTTTATCATCAGTGATTGCACAATGAGGGCTGGCTTTCACACCAGCACATTACTAATGAACATGTAGACTCTGGATTCTCCAATTCAGTTTCTATGCCCTCTCTCTATTTTCTTTTTATTTTGTTTATTTTATCTAGACTGTGTATCTCAACCATGGCTGCACATGAAGACCTTTGAAAAATTCTGATGTTCTGGTCCCACCAACAAGTCAGAATTTCTGAAGGTAGGATCCAGTTTCCCAGGTGATTCCAGTGGGTAGCCCAGGTTGAGAAATACTGATGCAAAATACACAAACTGTTTTTCAAAGTCTGCGTCAAATGAAAACAGTTCTGTGGTAACATTGACACTTGCTACAACCTAGGCTTTCAGAATTAAAGGATAAGCATTTCAAGTCAAGCAACCTGTCTCCCAGAGGTCAGGCTTGTGCTAGGTGTTGGGATTCAAGGGTGGCAAAGGAGATCCTGCCCTCAAGGAGCTCACATTTACCAACTATAATAAGCCAAGATGGGTAGGCCTGAGCTTGCGTTTATAGCTGAGTCATAAAATGACAGGACATTGCAGAACTTTATAATGGGATTTCACCATCGCAAAATCAAGAACATCATGGGCTTATATTTTGGTACTTCCTTTGTGCTGGCACTTTAGGTTTATCAATTCACAGGAGCTTCACCGTAACCATATGAGGGAGATTTTCCTATTATTTCCATTCCTTCCTTCAATACAAGTTTGGATGCCTCCTATGGGCCAGGCACCATTTTAGACACTTAGACAGTAACAAAACAGACTCCTGTCCTTGTAGAGTAAGTGTTTTGTGAGTCAGGGTGGAGAGGAAAGAAACAACAGGCATAGTATAAAAGTTGATCATATAGTATGTTAGAAATTGATGAGTGCCATGAGGAAAAGGATAAGTGGAGAAGGTAAGGTATGTGTGGATACTCAGGGAGCCTCAGCGAGAAGAAGGAGTTGAGTAAACAACTGACATACAGGGGTTAATTTCATTCCCTTTAAAGATTCACCCAACACATACAGGGGGCTTTGCTGGGATGCAAACTCACGTATGTTGTACACTAGCTTCTGTGCTCTTAATCAGACTACTAACTGTGTCTTTCCCTTTTTTTTTTTTTTTTTTTTTTTTGAGATGGAGTCTTGCTCTGTCACCCTGGCTGGACAGACTGCAGTGGTGCAATCTTGGCTCACTGCAACTTCCACCTCCTGGGTTCAGGCAATTCTCCTGTCTCAGCCTCCCGAGTAGCTGGGATTACAGGTGCGCACCACCATACCTGGCTAATTTTTATATTTTTAGTAGACATGGGGTTTCACCATATTGGCCAGGCTGGTCTCGAACTCCTAACCTCAAGTGATCTGTCCACCTTGGCCTACCAAAGTGCTAGGATTACAGGTGTCAGCCACCATGTCTGGCCCTAACTTTTCTTTCAAGCAGCATTAATAAAATAACTTATTTATTCACTCTCTGTCTTGTTTACTATTTTAATTTTCTAGCCCAGTGTCTGCTACATACTTACATTTTTAATTAAACTGATTATTTGAAATTATCAATTCAATTGCATTAGTATGTTATGACTTGAAGTATGTATTGTATGTTTACTGTGTCCAGCCCACTCCCCAGGTAGAAGAAAAGTTATAGAAAATCCAGTGTAGCTGGGGATCCTGGAGACTAAGCAAGTACATATTCTTGGATGTCCTGTTCATGTCGTATTGTGGAAGAAAAGATGTCATTGCCCCGCCAGGGCAAATAGGTTTCTTCTCTGAGCCAGGAGGATGGAGAGCGAGAGAATATGGAATACATGGGAGACTCATAAGGAAATAAGGATACTTCTAAGTAGAAAGCTTCATGACATAATAGCCCACAAAAATGTATGAAGCTGAGTCAGGGCTTACAGGTAAAGTTTCTCAGGCTGCATTCATTTGAGAAATGTTCATAATGTTCCTATGGGAGAACAATCTTTTGAATATTAACTTACCTATTGAAGTGGTAGATATCCTGTATGTTTCCAAAAAGGGCTGATCTTTCTTCAGTCCCCAGGGGAAGTTTTGTTTGGTCCCTGATGCAGTCAAGGTAATCCTGTGAGATCAATGAGAAGGATGCCTTAAACACTCCTGTCCTTTCCAAGTCACCTTTAATTATGCCCAGTGAATCTTTCATATCTGTTTCAAGTAATTATCATACTATTATGCTCATTAACTCTGAGAGTACACAGTTGCTCTCTTATTACTGGCCCTAATACTCACCTATTTATAGAACGAAGAGTTTTAGCAAAGAGAAAGAGTATGGTATACATTCTATCTACCCCCTAAATATATTAGAGCTTCCCTAGATGGGGCTACAGGGACCACAGTGCCCATAACGTCAGTTTTGCTATAACCACATCGTCCACTGTTTCTTTGACTGATTGGTATGATAAAAACATGCTCTAAAATTCATATAGTGAAAAGCCAGAAATAAAAATTCTGAACTGACAGAATTGTTTTAAACATAACCTTTAAGTCACAAAACTATCTGTTGTTAAACTACAGAACCAAATTCTTTTTCAAATACCAACTTATTTTTTTAAGTGAAAAAAATAAGCATATAACTTACTTATGCTCTCTACTATGCTGTAATGAGCCATGAAAAACTCTCAATTGATTTTGTATGTTTTAACATAGAAACAGCTCCCAGGCAGATCTGCTGTGGATTCAGACCCACAGTGGGTTAAACTGACATGGCTTAGAAGAGATTTGAACTGCTGAGAAAGATGAAGGCTGCTTTCTGCCCCGTGTGTGCTAAAGAGTTCATAACTGAGTGTTCCCCTTTCCCTAGCAAGACTTGAAAAATGATTCTGTAGGAGGCAGGAACACAATAAAGAAAAAGTGAAAACAGCTGAAATAACGTAAAATAAAAAATAAATACAGTCCTTGCCCTAGGCTGAACGATGAAGTACGGCTCCCTCCCAAATGCAACATGGCGATCTGCGGCATTTAGAGGAAGTAACTCTGTGAAAAGTCAAGCAGACCATGAAAATCCCAGCACCAGAGCCGCATTCCAATGTCCAACAGCAAACACTGTTGTGTTTAGATGCAGCTAGAGAAAGGAGAAGCTGAAATATAAGAACCATTAGATAATTGTTTCTTATACCTTTTATTAATCCACCTTCATTCTCTCATGTTCTTTAGGTTCCTCCAATGCAAAATAGGCAGGGCTTTCATCATTAACTTTCTCAAACAGCACATTTCACAGTTTGCATCAAATTAGGTTTCATTCTCGTTCTTTCATACTAAAATCACTGTCATGCATAAACCAATGTTCATAAACTTTTTTTCAAAACAAGCTCTGTGGTAACAACTTTTCTTCTTAAGAAAGTAGTCACCGGCCGGGCGCGGTGGCTCAAGCCTGTAATCCCAGCACTTTGGGAGGCCGAGACGGGCGGATCACGAGGTCAGGAGATCGAGACCATCCTGGCGAATACGGTGAAACCCCATCTGTACTAAAAAATACAAAAAACTAGCCGGGCGTGGTGGCGGGCTGGCGCCTGTAGTCCCAGCTACTCGGGAGGCTGAGGCAGGAGAATGGCGTAAACCCGGGAGGCGGAGCTTCCAGTGAGCTGAGATCCGGCCACTGCACTCCAGCCTGGGCGACAGAGCGAGAGCAACACTCCGTCTCAAAAAAAAAAAAAAAAGAAAAAAGAAAGTAGTCACCTCAATAAGAAAGTAGATTCAAAAGATTTAAAAGTAGTTGGCATTAAAATCCCCAAATAGCTTGGCCTATTCTCCTTACTGTTTTTTTGTTTTTGTTTTTGAGACGGAATCTCGCTCTGTTGCCAGGCTGGAGTGCAGTGGCACAATCTTGGCTCACTGCAACCTCTGCCTCCTGGGTTCGAGCAATTCTCCTGCCTCAGCCTCCCAAGTAGCTGGGACTACAGGCGTGCACCACCACGCCCGGCTAATTTTTGTGTTTTTGATAGCGACAGGGTTTCACCTTGTTGGCCAGGATGGTCTCGATCTCTTGACCTCTTGATCCACCCACCTCGGCCTCCCAAAGTGCTAGGATTACAGGCATGAGCCACCACGCCTGGCCCTCTCCTTACTGTTATAAATGGAACAATCATAAGAGCTTGAGTACCTGCATAGGACAGGCCCAAAAAAGACCCAAAAAGAAAAACAAATGGAGGCCAGAATTGAAAGAATGGTACATTTTGAACAACATATAAACCCTACACTCCCTCAAAATAAATATATTCATCGATATTTCTGTTAAATTACATATGGTCCAAAAGGAGGGACTAATACTCAATGTGCAGTGACTGTTTGTATTTAATAGCAGCTTAAGAGTTTGCTGGACATTTTGGAGGGCATATTGTACACAAAATTAAGAAGGTAAAACAGAAGGATGTAGATAGGCATGAGCCACACCAGCATGGCAGGAGGAGGGGCGGGGCAGAGGTGGCGGACGCAAGCCACATTCACCTGGCTGAATTCAGAGGCTCCGCAGTGGGGCTTAAAGAGAGAATGAACAATCCTTTCTCTTACTTCAAGTGTTAAGCTTGCTCATTTGCAGAAACCTGATACTAAATTCTTCATGTGAGAGAAAGATTGAGTTAAGGGGCTTAAAGAATTTCATCTGGGGTTACAGACAAAGAACCGTGGCCTGCATCCAACAACCGATGGCCCATCGCCAGTTCAAAGAGTTTCAAAAACCTCAGAGTCCATGACAGAGAAACTAAATTTTAAAAGTTGCTTGTTTTCAGAAATTATTGAGAAAACAGATCGTGAGGAGTCCACATTTTTGTAGATGACTCTAGAAAACAGATCAAAGTTGTATGGTCATAACTAGTTCCCCCCACTGATCATAAGCACATCTTTTAAATATAATACTTTAACCCTAGACTAGTTCCTGAAAACTATGGCAGCATGCCCTGTATTCGCAGCTGTAATCATCTGTAGCCAAAATGAGTGGTTTGAAGCTTGGTGATAATAATAGTTCATTCTGCGCCCGAAATGACAGAGTAAGGACACCAACGAAATTTATTAGAGCCTGTCATGCTGCTTATTAATTTTATTGGCTTGATGTCAGCACCTATGGCTACCCTACTGTTAACAACTATGAAGGATCAATTTAAAACTTTTGTACTGAAAACAATTATTCTCCAAGAGGATCAAAGAATTTACTTTGGTGAGGGAAGGAGCAGAGAGTACACACAAAAAAGGGCTTTTCACCATTTGAATGATTTTCTGTGATCTAAAATTTCTCCTATTTATTTTCTGATCAGTTTATGTCCTTAAGATCTCTATCATTATAAGATTTGCACCCGAGCATCCTCCTCTAATTAACTTTTTCATTCCTTGTAATATCTGTTATTGAAAAGATCCAAGTAGATATCCAAGTAGATCTGACTTGGTCCTATTCAAAGTATGGGAAGTGGGCAGGAGCCAATTTGCAAACTGTTTGCTGCTGATCTAGGAGATAAGTACAGACATCAAGTAAGCATGCAGAAACTTTTTACAGTAGTTTACAGAATGATTTAATATCAACCTAATAGTAAATTTGTGCTTGTACTTTGTACATCTTATTCTTCTTCTAACTTTTCTGGTATTCTGTTTTAAATTGTATTTTGCAAAAGAATCAGTGTGTGATCGATGGAAAGAAAACACACACACTTGCCCCTCACCATGAATAGTTTGAGAAGCTCTGATCTACATAACCATTCAGCAGGGACATGCTATAGAAAGAAGAACTGAGACAGAAGGCAAATTCAGCACCCTTGGGAGTTTACCTTATTTCTATGAGATGCCCAGAAATAGGTTAGTTTATGGCTCCTCCACTTCCCTTCCTCCTCTGATATCACATTACAGTTTTTTTTTTTTGTTTTTTTTTTTGAGATGGAGTCTCGCTCTGTCGCCCAAGCTGGAATGCAGTGGCACAATCTTGGCTCGCTACGCCCTCCACCTCCCAAGTTCAAGCTATTCTCCTGCCTCAGCCCCCTCGAGTAGTTGGGATTACAGGCATGCGCCATCACGTCCAGCTAATTTTTGTATTTTTAGTAGAGACGGGGTTTTGCCATGTGGGCTAGGCTGGTCTCAAACTCCTGACCTCAGGTGATCCACCTGCCTTGGCCTCCCAAAGTGCTGAGATTACAGGTGTGGGCCACCACACCCAGCCCTGAGAAATAATCTTTTTTCATTTCTCCAACCCCTCTACCTTTTCTAGAAAGTAGTCTGTTTATCCAAAAACTTGCCTTTCAAATTTCACGTATTACATTGGGATGCCTCTGAAACTAGAATAACTTACATGTGTATAGTAATTTACAGTTTAAAAGCACA
Organism: Theropithecus gelada; assembly: GCF_003255815.1. Classification (NCBI taxonomy): domain Eukaryota; kingdom Metazoa; phylum Chordata; class Mammalia; order Primates; family Cercopithecidae; genus Theropithecus; species Theropithecus gelada. The sequence goes on from NC_037671.1 coordinate 115,466,065, forward strand.
TTAACATTCATTTATACAAACCTTCCTCCCATCTTTTTATTGTGAGAATGTAAGAACGTGTGCCAAGTGCTGTTTTACAAGTTAGGAATTTAAAAAAAAATGAATAAAACATGATCCCTTCCCCCAGCAAGCTCCCTGTCTAGCTGAAGAGCCAAGTGTAAACAAATAAATAGAATACAGTGTTTTGGCAGCAAGACTGATAAATATTCAGTTCACAAGAGAGGGCAGGAAAGGCAGAAGTGGTCAGTTCCAGGGAAGGGAGAGGCTTCATAGGGAAGGTGAGGGTGGAGCTGAATCTTGAAGGATGAAGTTTCAATACAATGAAAGGAGGAAGGAGACAACATCCAGGAGGCCAGAAATGGGTAAACAAAGGCACAGGGTAACAAAAAGGGCACTAAAAGGAGTTGAAAAGGGCTAGATTTCAGGCCATCCAGATGTCAGGGCTGAGACCAGCTGGACAGAGCGGGGCGTGTGCCTGAACACACAGACCCTTGAGGGTGGGCCTGCACTGCTAGATGAGGCTAAATGGGGGCCGGGAAAGGTCATGCAGAATCTTCCATGCTACATAGCTGGTGGTAACCACTGAAGGGCGTGGTGAGATTAAAGATGGTTTCATCATCAATAAAGAAAACAGGGCCAGGTGCAGTGGCTCATGCCTGTAATCCCAGCACTTTGCGAGGCAAAGGCAGGTGGATCACCTGAGGTCAGGAGTTCAAGACCAGCCTGGGCAACATGGTGAAACTCCATCTCTACTAAAAATACAAAATTTAGCGGGGCTGGTGGCAGGCGCCTGTAATCTCAGCTACTCGGGAGGCTGAGGCAGGAGAACCACTTGAACCCGGGAGGCAAAGGTTGCAGCGAGATGAGATTGTACCATTGCACTCCAGCCTGGGCAACGAGAGCTAAACTCTGTCTAAAAAAAAAAAAAGAAAGAAGAAAATAGGGGAGAAGCTATAAAGCTGCTGGGGAGGCTGGTTAGGTGATGCGTGCAGCAGCACAGGTGTGCGCAGACCAACTCCTAACCCTGAGTCAGGTGGACAGGAGAGGTATTTAATGGGATGTGGAGAATAAGAGAAAGGAGGGAGTCCAGGGTGACAGCATGGTTGAAGTGACTGATCAGCCATGTGGGCTTTCAGTGCAAGGAAGTCTGAGGCTCCTCTCTCCCCATCACTTCACACCCTAAGGAGGAAGCTGCTGTTTCTCCAGCTCCCAGGAAGGATGCTTTCTCATCCACTGTGGCATGAGTGAGTTAAAGTCAATGAGTACATGGGGACCCATCTGTCTCCTCTTCCTTTTGGCTGTAGCATGGAGACAGCGGGGCTGCTTCCTCCGGGGAGAAGGACCCATTGGTTTCTGTTCTCTGATTTTCCTTCCTAGGTGGCTGGTGAGGTAAAACCAAGCCAGGGCCAGCTCCAGCAGGCCCCATCTGCAGAGGCCTCGGCAGGGCTATTCTGAGGTTTGGTACCCCCCAGACTGGACTTCTTCAAGCCAAGATGAAATGTTGAAAGGCATCTCTGGGGGTTTGTGGTGAAAGGAGACAGTTCTACTTTTGGCCTAGTTAATCCAGATCGTAGATTTCCATGTGCTCAGACTGGCTCGTTTTGTTCTTGCTAGGGCCCAAGCTCTAAGAAGAAATAGGGGTTTGATTTTCCAGCCACTGTCTTTTGCACAAAGAGTGCCCTTTCAGAACATCGTGACTGATAAGACATTGGTTCAGGGCCGGGCGCGGTGGCTCACGCCTGTAATCTCCACATTTTGGGAGGCTGAGGCAGGTGGATCACCTGAAGTCAGGAGTTCCAGACCAGCCTGGCCCAGCATAGTGAAACTCCATCTCTACTAAAAATACAAAAATATTAGCTAAGTGTGGTGGTCGGCAGCTGTAATCCCAGCGACTTGGGGAGGCTGCGGCAGGGGAATTGCTTGAACCCAGGATGCAGAGGCTGCAGTGAGTTGAGATTGCACCATTGCACTCCAGCTTGGGCAGCAAGAACAAAACTCCGTCTCAAAAAAAAAAAAAAAAAAAAAAAAAAAAAAAAAAAAAAAAAAAAAAAAAAAAAAAAAAAAAGAAAGAAAAGAAAAAAAAAAAAAGAAATGATGAGGATATGAGCTTTATCCCTCTTGTAGGTGCCCAAAGGAGAATGAGGGAGAAAAACTGTAAAAGAAGTTCAGAGTTTGACTATTTAAGTGCTATAAGAATTATTTACAAAGTACTGTGAGAGTACAGAAGAATACGTTCCAAATGAAAGAAGCCCTTTATCTTTCTTCCAAATAAGCCACTGAACAGGGTATAGTAAAATGTCCTGCAGTAGCCTATAGATAAAAGAATCAGAAGTCCAACCTTCCAGTGAATCTCTTTTCTCTTCTTTCCCTGTGCACATCTAGGGAGGAGGAAGGTACAGCCAAAGAAACGGGATCTGGGGAATCGTGGTCTCTGGCCACTGCATTAGGCTGGATACAAAAAAGCTCTTACTGTGGGGACAGTGTTTTCCCTGGGTCCATACAGTCTAGACCCCACACCACAGAGAAATGTACTGAAAATCCACTGTAGAAGGAATGGGACACAATCTTTCTGGCAATAGCTTTGGGCAGGGGGAAGGAAAGGGAAGAAAGAAAAAGAGAGGGTTGGGCCAGGAGCAGTGGCTCATGCCTGTAATCCCAGCACTTTGGGAGGCCTAGGCAGGCAGGTTACCAGAGGTCAGGAGCTCGGGACCAGCCTGGCCAACATGGTGAAACCCCGTCTCTACTAAAAATACAAAAAAAAAAAAAAAAAAAAAAAAAAAAGAAAGAAAGAAAGAAAGAAAAAAAATTAGCCGGGTGCGGTGGCGGGCACCTGTAATCCCAGCTACTTGGGAGACTGAGGCAGGAGAATTGCTTGAACCCAGGAGGCAGAGGTTGAAGTAAGCTGAGATTGTGCCACTGCACTCCAGCCTAGATGACAGAGTGAGACTCCAAAAAAAAGAAAAAAAAAAAAAGGAAAAAGAGAAAGAGAGGGGAAGACAAAGCGGGAAGAAAGATATGATATAGAGGCTGATCTCAATGTGTGGAACTCTGTTAATGGCTCTGAGATGTCTGAGTAAAAGAATAAAAAATTGGGTGGTTTCAGCCTCATTTACCATCTATAATACTTGCAGTACATAAACCATTGGTAAAAAATGTCAGGAATGGCCTCTTGTTAAGCTGTGACAGATGATACAGGCGCCTATTCAGTCCCCTCTATTGTTTTCCTACTTCCTCCTGAAAGGGGGCGAGCTGGGAGCTTTCTCATAGTGAGGCGAGGGCCAGCCAGGCCTAGGAAGGGGCAGGAGGTAGCAGCTCTCCCCAGAAAAAGAAACTTGGAACAGGAATTCTGTCAAAAAATAGAAATGATGAGTAGAAAGAGAAATACATCTTTGCTTGAAGACAATTAGGAATATTTGTTTGGTTTTCCCCTAAAGACTTTAAGCAAAAACACATTTATGAACAAGATATTTAGAAATAGAATTAGTATTAATACGTTAAAGTTCTTAAAACAACTGGACACCCATCTTTTCCTACACTCTGACAATCATTACTGAAATCAATTGTCTTAGGCTCACCCCTGCATCCCAGCACTTTGGGAGGCTGAGGCAGGTGGATCACCTGAGGTCAGGAGTTCGAGACCAGCATGAAACCCTGTCTCTACAAAAATACAAAAATTAGCTGGGCGTGGTGGCACACACCTGTAATACCAGCTACTTGGGAGGTTGAGGCAGGACAATCGCTTGAACCTGGGAGGTGGAGGTTGTAGTGGGCCGAGATTGCACCACTGCACTCCAGCCTGGGCAGATCACAAGGTCAAGTGATCGAGACCATCCTGGCCAACACGGTGAAACCTCGTCTCTACTAAAAATACAAAAATTTGCTGGGCTTGGTGGCACGTCCCTGTAGTGCCAGCTACTTGGGAGGCTGAGGCAGGAGAATCGCTTGAACCCAGGAGGTGGAGGTTGCAGTGAGCTGAGATCATGCCACTGCCCTCCAGCCTGGGCAACAGAGTGAGACTCCATCTCAAAGAAAAAAAGAAAGAAAGAAAAAGAAAAAAATCAATTGTCTTTATTTACTTCAGAGTGATGTCATTTATTGACTTCATGTGGATGTGTATAAATGTGGTGAAACCTAAAAAAGTCATAATAATGGAAAAGCAATTTGGTATAAATATAACACTAAAATTAGTTCCTTATATTACCTTTTGGTATAACAGTTAGAAAAGTCCTTATAAGAGGCCTTTTTACGGTAATAATGTAGCAGAAAAATTTAATTTTCTGTTGCCTTGTTAAATATTTATTTTCGAAATTGCACAGAGTTTCCAAATTACATTGACAATATTCTCATATGCCAAAGTGCTTCTAAAACAGAGAGAGGTAGACAGATGGCCATGATGAAGTCCTGTTGCATACTGAAATATCTTTCCAGACCTATTTGCAACCTCCTATTACTGTTTTTTCTATAGTGTAAATCTTATCATTATTTGTAGCTACCAAAAAAAAAAAAAAAAAAAAAACCGCAAAGCATTTCTGAAATAATCTATCTGCTTTTGAATGTATGTAAATACAGTCTTTGAAGACTTTGTATTTTAAAGTCTTCAAAATGGGCCAACACCCCGTTTACCAGAATCCCCTGGAGTAGAGCCCAGTATGAGGCTGCAGTGGGCACTCACTAGACAGAGATTTGAAGCGAGTTTATTAACCACTCTTTTGAGAATGATCCCCCCAGATGACTTCCTTTCCTACAACTCTGTTTTCCTTGTCATCAGGTTAACTTTACACAGCTTTTTGTTTCTTTTTTAAACTGCCTTTTTACTCTCCAGGTCCCAGGCCAGGTAAGGAAGCAGACAGACACAATTAGACGTGGCTATAATCCTTAAAGTGGAAAATGGGAATGGCTGGTGAGGTGGTGGAGGGATGCAATGTCTTGGCAACACTTTAAGCATCTGAAAATAAGAAACTGATTCATCTTAATTATAATCAGAGGTCTATTGGTGTAATTTGAAACATGGTGATTAAGGAAAATTAAGTAAAGCCCAAAGGGTTTTTAATATGGGGAAAAAGTCAGTAAAATAAATGTACATTATTACATAATCTGAATTTTAACTCCTCACTGCTATTTATCATTATTGGTTTTTCTTTTTTTTTTTTTTTTCTTTATTTTTGTTTAGAGACTGGATCTCTGTCATCCAGGCGAGAACACAGTGGCATGATCACAGCTCACTGCAACCTGGAAATCCTGCCTGAAGCAATCTCCTGCCTCAGCCTTCCCAGTAGCTGGGGTTAAAGGCACACACCACCACACTGGGCTAACTTTTCTATTTTTTTTGTAGAGATGGGGTCTCACTATGTTGCCCAGGAGACTCCTGATCTCAAGTGATCCTCCCACCTCGGCCTCCCAAAGTGTTGGGATTATAGGCATAAGCTACCACACCCAGCAGTCATCATTGTTGTTATTTTAAAGTTTACTGCTAAGCACTGAGCTGTCGGCTTTATATGCATTCTCTCATTTCATCCCAACCCTAGGAGGTGGGTCCCATTAATCCCATTTTCCTGGAAGCTGAGAAAGGCTCCATCACTCCGCTGAGGTCATACAGAGAGTAAATTCCTCAAGTCATGCTCAAACCAGGATCTGCTGACAATAGCCTGGGCACTGAAACCCTATACTGTCACTTCAAAGGTTTCATACCTTAACACAGTATATTTAAACAGGAGGAGGGATTTGCTGATGATTAATTTTGAGAGTTAAAGGTAATTTTTATCAGGTGTCAGGTAGGAGCCAACCAAAAATAGCCACCCTGATTGACTAGGCATCTCCTACCTGCCAGGATCATCACAGGCTATATCTGAATTAGGATCAGTCCCATTCACACGCAGTACCCCCTGCCTTCATGTTTTCATATGTATACATCGCATGACATGTTTTCCATCAGCCAGGCACAGCAGCTTTCAACCATCTGCCACGTTCAAGACTGGCTCACGAGTTCTTGTCCGTCCTTCTCACTAATGCATGGCTTTACACTCCTGTAAGACATCCCATTTCCTGCCAGCCACCCACGGTGGGTCACTTGATCCCTCTTTAGGGACAAGTCTCTATATAGCTCTTCCCACAGAAACACACTCCTTCCCCAACCAGTCACAGGGAGTCAGTGCAGATGCATGCGATCAGCTCTCTGAGCACCATACTACTTTCAAGTAATACGAAATCATGACACGATGGGGAGCCTGGAGAGCAGGGTGTTTTAGCTCTAGAGAATTAGGAATCATTCTGAAATGAAGATAAATCAGAAATGAAGAGAAAGATGCAAGCTCTGAAGGAGCCCTCAAAGGAAAATGCTCATGTACTGAAATGGAAACGTACAAAGAGGTTCAGGACCTGTGTAGAAGAGTATCCCTATCATGGCCAACATACGAAAAAAAGCTCAACACCACTGATCATTAGAGAAACGCAAATCAAAACCACAGTAAGATACCATCTCATGCCAGTCAGAATGACAATTGTTAAAAAGTCAAGAAATGGCCAGGTGTGGTGGCTCATACCTGTAATCCCAGCACTTTGGGAGGCCGAGGCAGGCGGATCACCTGAGGTCAGGAGTTTGAGACCAGCCTGACCAACATGGTGAAACCCCACCTCTACTAAAAATACAAAATTAGCCAGGTGTGGTGGTGTACGCCTGTAATTCCATCTACTCAGGAGGCTGAGGCAGCAGAATCACTTGAACCTGGAGGCAGAGGTTGCAGTGAGCCGAGATCGTGCCATTGCACTCCAGCCTGGGCAACAAGAGTAAAACTGTCTTAAAAAAAAAAAAAAGTCAAGAAACAGATGCTAGCAAGGTTGCAGAGAGAAAGGAACACTTTTCCACTGTTGGTGGGATAAATTAACCATTGTAGTGATTCCTCAAAGATCTGGAGGCAGAAATAGCATTTGACCCAGCAATCCCATTACTGGATATATACCCAAAGGAATATAAATCATTCTGTTATAAAGATACATGCACGCATATGTTCAATGCAGCACTATTCACAATAGCAAAGACATAGAATCAACCCAAATGCTCATCAATGATAGACTGGATAAAGAAAATGTGGTACGTATACACCATGGAACACTATACAGCCATAAAAAGGAATGAGATCATGGATGGAGAAGGAAGCCGTTATCCTCAGCAAACTAATGCAGGAACAGAAAACCAAACAGCAAATGTTCTCACTTATAAGTGGGAGCTGAACGATGAGAATACATGGACACAGGGAGGGGAACAACATACACTGGGGGGCCTGTTGGGAGGGGGTGAGGGAAGGGAGAGCATCAGGAAGAATTGCTAATGAATATTGGACTTAATACCTGGGTGATGGGTTGATCTGTGCAGCAAACCACCATGGCACATGTTTACCTATGTAACAAAACTGCGCATCCTGCACATGTACCCTGGAACTTAAATGTTGAAGAAGAGGAAGAAAAAAAGAATCCCTATTACTATGGCTAGGTGACTGTGGCAGGTGTTCTAACACTTCACACAGGAGTGTGTGTAAGGAAGAAGCTTCTTAGAGGAACTTCTGACACACACACGCACACACACACTTGTGTGCACCACAGACAATCTGCGTTTTTATCAGGGTTGTTCTCACTTCATACATGAGCTCTGCGTGCCACTTTAATACACTGATGGCTTAAAAGCCTTCACCAAACATCAAAATGGCAGTTGGTTATTGCAGGAAAACATTTCCTGTTCACAAATCAAGTAACAACCCACACTTTACCTGAGGATTCTTAATTCTAGAGAATAAGAAATTCTGAAATAAGAACACCAAGTAATGGCCCATTAAAACAGGTACAGCAGGCTGGGCATGGTGGCTCACGCCTGTAATCCCAGCACTTCGGGAGGCCAAGGTGGGTAGATCACCCGAGGTCAGGAGTTCGAGACCAACCTGATCAACATAGTGAAACCCTGTCTCTACTAACAACACACACAAAAAAATTGCTGGGCATGGTGGAGGGCACCTGTAATCCCAGCTACTCAGAAGGCTGAGACATGAGAATCGCTTGAACCTGGGAGGTGGAGGTTACAGTGAGCTAAGATCGTGCCACTGCACTCCAGCTTGGGTGACAGAGTGAGACTCCATCTCAAAACAAACAAAAACAGGTACAGCTTTTCCACATACACAGATTCAATTATCACTCTACTTAAACATGTGTTAGACAATAATTACCTATATAAGTTGGAACACTTGCCCATCTAATTTTACTGAGACAGGAACAGTAGTATAGATGATCTCACAGCGACTGATCTGTATACAGTAGGTACTCAAATAGCGTTCATTTGGTGGACAAGAAACAAGGCCTTAAAGACAAAAGCCTTGACTTAATTTGTGCTAAACGACTTAAAACTGTAACCCTGAATCAAAATGAAATTTCAGCCAGCTAAAAAAGGCAGGGGTTACCTGGACAATATTAACTGGAAAAGGCTGGAAGACATTAGCTCAACTTCTCACCTCCTGAGTCATGGAGATTGGTAATGACCCTCAAAATCAAGCTATTCTACTTGGAAGTTGCAATGCAGTGTGGTTGTATATATTAAAATAAAGAATCTACAAAAGGATCGACCTCCTTACGGGCGGTTTGTCAAGGCAGATGAATGTGATTCCACCCTGGTGGCATTAGGTAATCTGCTACTAAATACGGAAACGTATGGCTCAGTTATTCCATTCATTGTACCAAAAACAATGAGGAGCCCTTAGGATAGATCTGATTGTCTCGCTGACTAGATTGTTGTTGATCTCATCACAGAAAAATCTTAACCAAAAGTTACGTATTGATACAGAAACAGTCACAGGCTTGAGGATCTGCAGGGGAGCAGGCAGAGGCACCGTGCAGATGGAGGTGGAGGGTGTCAGCAAGGCGCGTGGGCCAAAGTGACGGGATATTCCCCAGAAACTTGACTTTCTCAAAGAGCATGGGGCCGGGGGTAAACACGAAGATGTCCTTCTGTCATACTGTCTAGGAGGCCTGGTCCTAATTCGTGCCCACAGGGTGAAAAAGGTGATGTGGGGAACATTGTCTCCCCTCTTTAATGGAAGAGAGTGGACTCTTATGGATGAGGTTTCCATAAGTGATTTTTCAAGGGAGATGAATTTCCACAGCAGCAATTTTACCATCTGAACAGAAGTGCCCTCTGCTTTTTCTTGTAGTAAATGCAGTTTCCATCTACTACAAGATGGAAAAATTACATTTTATTAAAAATTATATCTTTAATAAAAACATTACGTTTACTGTCCTGGCAAAGTAAACTTGGTTTCCCAGGACAGATTTATCTGAGGACAGGGTAGGGCTGCCGGATGCAACACGAAGGCCTCAGCTGCAGGGCTGGCTTCAGATGTAGCGAGGTGGGAAACACATCAGCCTCAAGGTCAGGCAGTCTGGGTCTAGGACTCGGACCCTGGGCGAGTTACTTCCTTGCTGAGGCTCCGTAGCTTCCGCATTAAGCAGAAACAATACAACCACCAGTGCCTCCTCAACATTCCAGGGGTTAAACTGCACACATGGTCCATTCGAGGCAGCTTGGCACACACGTGCAGGTGTCGGTGGCTGCTGTGTGGCCGTCCAGGTCCCAGGTTCCTTCCCAGAGAGGCAAGGTAGGTCAGATTGGAGCCTTTTTGGGTTCAAAAGTAAAAGAACTCTATATGCTGATAAATCATAATAAAAAATTATCCCCCCACCGTTCTCTGCCACTGGCAATAACAGTGCTGTAGGAAGGACAATTTACTTAAGAAGCTTGTTATTAACCATCAACGTTGGCAGAGAGTCTGAAGATTACTGTCGGGAAGACATGTGCATAAAAAGTCCTGGATAGCGGCCAGGCGCAGTGGCTCATGCCTACAGTGCCAGCACTTGGGGAGGCAGAGGCAGAAGGACTGTTTGAGGCCAGGAGTTCCAAGTCAGCCTGGCAACAGAGTGAGACCTGTCTCCACAAAAAAATTAAAAAATTAGCCAGACATGGTGGCATGCAACTGTAGTCCCAGCTACTTGGGAAACTAGGGTGGAGCGTCACTTGAACCCAGGAGATCAAGGCTGCAGTGAGGTATGATCACGCCACAGCACTACAACCGGGGTAACAGAGCGAGATCTTACCTCGAAAAAAAAAAAAAAAAAAAAGTCCTGATGCTGGCTGGGCGCAGTGGCTCATGCCTGTAATCCCAGCATTTTGGGAGGCCAAGGCAGGTGGATCACCTGAGATCGGGAGTTAGAGACCAACCGGACCAACATGGAGAAACCCTGTCTCTACTAACAATACAAAAAATAAGCCGGGCGTGGTGGTGCATGCCTGTAATCCCAGCTACTCTGGAGGCTGAGGCAGGAGAACTGCTTGAACTCTGGAGGTGGAGGCTGTGGTGAGCTGAGATCGTGCCATTGCACTCCAGTCTGGGCAACGACAGTGAAACTCCATCTCAAACAACAACAACAACAACCACCACCACCACCACCACCACCACCACCACCACCACCACCACCACCACCACCAAAGTCCTAATGCCATCTAAAAGTTTCCAAGACCCTTGCCCTCTTGCTATGACCACCCAGACAATAAATCCCACCTCTCCTCTCCCACCTACATCTTTTTTGAAACTGACTTGTCCTCTCTCTCATTGCTGCCTTGACCTTGTTCTTCTCTCTCTCCTGGACTCCTGCAAGGACATCCTAACCCATCTCCCTACTGTGGGTCTGACTGCCCACAACTTTTCAAACCTATCCAGCATGATTTTCTAAAACTCAAATTTGATGTCGTGCCTCCTGGGTAAAATCCTTCAAGGACTCTTAAATCCCTCCCTACCTTCCTGGGCTCATCTTTGACCACTTTCTTGCTACCCCTCAACTCCCTCACCTCCACCAACACAGGCACTCACTCACTGCTCTTTCAGGAATGTCCCTGTCCCCTGCCCTCTCATGCTGTTCCATTATTATCTATTCTTTTCCCACTGCCAGTATTGGCTCTCCTGCTCATCACCACCTTCCTGCCCCCTGTCTGGGTCAGGTACTCCAAGTCTGTATAACTCTATGATAAAGGAAGCATAGGATCATCATCATGTAGTGCTACAAAAATATCTTTGTCATTCCTTCTCTCTCTGAAACTGGTATCAACAGTTAGTAGGCACTGTGCTTCAGCTTTCCCAGCAATGAATGAGTGTAGACTCAGCAACCTCATGGAGTGAACTCCCAGAAACGAGCAATGTGCAGAGCCCGGGAAGGCAAGGGTTAACGGTGCCCCCGCTGCTCCCTCTCTAGCTAAAAGGCGAGGGCTGTACAGAATCTTAACCCAGCTCAACATTCCTCCCTTGTTCCCGGCCTTTGTCACAGGGACAGCATTTTTTTACAACACCACCTCTTGAAGATGACAGAGGTCCCTAAACTATGCATTTCATTTTTAACTCTCTTCCCACCCACCTCACTCCCGCCTTTGCACAAGAAAAGAAACGCTTCTCTAATCAAAAGTAGATTAACTCTCACCCTTTTCTCTCTGTGCATTTGCATTTCGAACAGCATTTACGAGGCCATAAACAGACCCCTGGGTTGAGTGATTTAGCCACCGCTTTATGGAAAACCAGACAAAAGCAGCAGTCTTTTCAGCAGCTGTGTATTTATGGTCAGCCGCTGCTGGGCGGCCAGCTCCGCAGGTCCCCTCCTTATGAGGCACCCACTTCAGGCTTTCTGAAAGGTTAAGGGCATCACTGTAAGCCCCATTATGAAACTGAAGGGACACCTGTAACATTCCTTGTGGATCCAAAGAGATAAAGGCTCTTTTTCAAAAGACAATATTTTACAGTATAAAGGGATGGCTCCCCCTGCCTCCCCCAACACACACACATACCCACCCCACAATATCCTTTGGGGTGATTCTGCCCCAGTGAGATACTGCCATGTGAAACAGCAGGCTCTCTCCATTTTTAAACTGGCCTCCTTTACCGGGGTGGGGGTGAGGAGTGTTGGTCATTAGGAATTAATTTATATTAGTTCAACAAAACAAAGAATCTTTCATAAACATTTTATTTTTTTGAGACAGGCTCTGGCTCTGTTGCCCAGGCTAAAGTGCAGTGACACAATCATAGCTCACTGCAGCCTCCACCTCCCAGGCTCAAGCCATCCTCCCACTTCAGCCTCCCAAGTAGCTGGGACTGCAGGCAGGCGCCATCATGCCTGGCTAATTTTTGGCTAATTTTTGTATTTTTTTTGTAGAGACAGGGTTTTGCCATGTTGCCGAGGCTGGCTTTTTTTTTTTTTTTTTGAGATGGAGTCTTGCTCTGTTGCCAAGGCTGGAGTGCAGTGGCGCCATCTCTGCTCACTGCAAGCTCCGCCTCCCGGGTTCACGCCATTCTCCTGCCTCAGCCTTCCTGGTAGCTGTGACTACAGGTGCCCACCACCACACCTGGCTAAGTTTTTGTATTTTTAGTAGAGATGGGGTTTCACCGTGTTAGCCAGGATGGTCTCGATCTCCTGACCTCGTGATCCGCCCACCTCAGCCTGGCTTTTAAGATACGCCTGCCTCGCCTCCCAAAGTGCTGGGATTACAGGCGTGAGCCACTGTGCCACGACTAAAACAAAGAATCTTAACATTCAGTTTTGCTTTGAGTTGGACAGAAGCTGGCAATTTCTCATCATGTCTGCATTATTTTCATAAATCCTCCTCCCCTTACAGAGTAAGGAGGATTCTTTGTTTTTATAAAGTGTCATCTCACCTTGGTTAAGGGATCAGTTATTGTACAGGGATCTTTCCTAAGTATTAAAAGGTAATTCTATTTAGTTAAATCCTGATGCATGTTGCAACATGAATGAACCTTGGAAACATGCTAAGTGAAATGAGCCAGCCACAGAAGGACAGATCCTGTAAGGTTTCGCTTACATGAGGGATCTAGAGTAGGCAAATTCAGAGATAGAAAGTAGATTGGAGGTTGCCAGGAGCTGGAGAGAGGGGAATGGGGAGTCAGTGTTTAACAGGTACAGAGTTTCTGTGTTGGGATGATGAAAAAGTTCTGGAAATGGACAGTGGCCGTAGTTGGGCAACATTGTGTGTCTACCTAATGCCACTGAATTATATATATATAAATGGTTAAAATAAGTTTTAAGTTATGTATGTCTTTCCACAATGAAAAACCTTTATGAAGTTCATTATAATTAAAAACTTACTTTTTTATGAAGGCCAGCCAACAGACAATATATTTTACTTTTATTTTTATTTTTTTGAGACAGAGTCTTGCTCTGTCGCCCAGGCTAGAGTGCAGTGGCATGATCTCGGCTCACTGCAACCTCTGCCTCCCGGGTTCAAGTGATTCTCCTGCCTCAGCCTCCCGAGTAGCTGGGATCACCGGTGCCTTCTACCATGCTCGGCTAAGTTTTGTAGCTTTAGTAGAGACAGAGTTTCACCATCTTGGCCAGGCTGATCTCGAACTCCTGACCTCAGGTGAATCAACCGCTTCGGCCTCCCAAAGGGCTGGGGTTACAGGCGTGAGCCACCTTGCCCGGCCACTACAATATATTTGAGATAATACAGGAAACATTATAAAAATTTTCCTTGCTATTTAGGCTTTTTCAGTAATGCTCTGGCCATAATTCACAAGTAAAAACTACCAGGAGGATCAAGGTGAGTCCTCGCCCTTCCAAATGGCCTTACATTAATTAGACTCCTAAGGAGTTCTTTCCTCTGGCTCCTCGGTGCTGTCACCTCCACCTCCTCCTACCCCCTCCATTTGCTGTGGGCTAAGAAACCAAATAATTAAGCTTATTTTAAACATGTAGGGTAAATAGGCTCTTAGTGAGAGCTCGGGGCCTCTCCCTGGGGAAAGACACAGGCCTCACTGTTGGGCATTTGAAATATCTATTTTGGCTGCTCAAAGGACTTACTTATTTCCTGGTTGCATTTTTGAGGGCTGAGGCTGGTGGAGATGCCATCGCTAGTCATCAGTAGACTTATGCTTCTTGAATTAGACTCATTTACAGAGGATGAAGCTGAGGTCAGAATGGTTATTTGTCCATGGGCATACAGCTGACTGTCAGCATGGGTCTGAAGCCCAGACCTGTGTGCTCTGTCCATGAAATTAACTCCAATTTGACTCAGCTCAGACCAAAATTCTGAAAAACAAATTATTCATTCCACCATTGCAGCCCTCTATTATAGTGGAAATGAATTCCAACTACCTGAAGACATGTCAGGTAAATTAAAAATTGCAACAAAATATCTTTTTTATTTGTAAAGTTAAAATAATTTTCTGAAATACCTTAACATAGATTAGGAAGCATAACAATATTATAATATTTTAGAACATACCAGAAATTATTGGTCTTGCCCAACTATTATATGAATAATAATATCTCTTATTTGAATGCTTACTACACCTAGCATTGTGCTCAACGTTGTACACGAATTATCTACTTTTTGCAACAATCCTATTATTCCCATGTTACAGATGAAGACACTGACAAATTGAAAAGCTTAGTAACTTGTCCACATCAAACAGGGAAATGGCTGGGCCAGGATCTGGATTCAGTTCTTGGAGATTTTAAAGTCTGTTTTCTGTCCTTTTGTTACATTCCATGGGGATCAGGAGATAAGTTGTGCCGCCTTTAAAAGTCTGTTTGTTTTACTAAAAAAAAAAATTCCTGTTAGGATACTAAGTCTCAATACTGATTGTCTATTGGAATCTGCAGAACATTAAGGAAAACTGACCCCAGCCCCAGAGACTGGGATTCCGCTAGCCCAGGATGCAGCTTAGGTGGAGGGAATTATACAAGCTCCCCAGGTGACTCTCATGTGCAACCTCTGCTTTAGAAAGATTCCTTGTTTTCAGCTGTTCCTCCTAACCAGATTTCTTAGGCAACAGCCTCTAGTCGCTTAAATAATAGTCCCTCTATGTGAGCTTCCTATCCTTGGTATTACTATAACTGATGACCAGTTAATTGTGTATTTCTCACAAAAGACATTATAATATTTTCTTTCTTTATTCCTCCTTTTGAAGTAAGAATGTTCTTCTAGATCTTTTTTTTTTGAGACAGAGTCTTGCTCTGTCACCCAGGCTATAGTGCAGTGACGTGATCTCGGCTTACTGCAACCTCAGCCTCCCGGTTTCAAGTGATTCTTCTGCCTCAGCCTCCTGAGTAGCTGGGACTACAGGCGCCCACCACCATGCCTGGCTAATTTTTGTATTTTTAGTAGAGATGGGGTTTCACTATGTTGGCCAGGCTGGTCTTGAACTCCTGACCTCGTGATCCACCTGCCCCGGCCTCCCAAAGTGCTGGGATTACAGGCATGAGCCACCACTCCTGGCCCTTTTGGTGCATTTTCTTACCAAAAGTAATCCTTGAACATTCTAGATAAATCTGAATACAAGTAAATTTATGTATTTTATCAGTAGTCTTCTTTTCCTCATCCCTTTTCAAATAGGACCTGAAACTTCAGAGCCAGCTCCTACTTTAGAACAGGAGATGGCAAAATCAGGTCCCAGACTATCAACTGGTCTGTTAATTACCACATGCAGATGAGTCCAGAAAGTCTCTCTGGTCTTATAGGATAGTGGGTGCCAATTTCTCACCCTCAGAAGGCTACATATATTTCTGCTAGGGGAAAAAAGGGTAACGTCACAGATTGCTTTAGACTCATCTCAAGACATTACTAAGGAAGCGACCCTAATTGTTCCCTTAGCACAGATTTCCCCTGTCTCAAGGCTCTGGTTTTGTCTGAACCACGTGGCCGCTGGTCATAGATAAAATGTCCAGCTCTTCCCTTTACACCTGCCCAGGCTCGATTTCACCCTGGTCGGTGGCTGAGATGCAGACAACTGGGCAATCAAGTATGTTTCCAGAAATTTTCATTGATAAGTTTGTTTGAGGACCTGCCTTACCTGGCATGTAGGAGGCACTCAATAAAATGTTTCAGGGTTTTTCCAGTTGTCTCCAAATGAAACAGCTGGGAGGCAGGATTAGGATGCATCCCGGCACTGCCAATATTTAGCTGCAAGATCTAGGGTGTGAGCAGCTATCAGCTGTTGAGTGTTTATGCTGTGCCAGGTCAGTGCTAATGACTTCATGGGCACTAACTCACTGAATCCTCACACCATTTTAAAAGGAACACAACATCTCCCCCATTTTAAGATGAAGAAACTGCAGGTCACAGAAGGAATTGTTCAACGTCAAAGATAGGTCAGGTGCAGTGGCTCACGCCTGTAATCCCAGCACTTCAGGAGGCCGAGGTGGGTGAAATCACTTGAGGTCAGGAGTCTGAGACCAGCTTGGCCAACATGGTGAAACCCAGTCTCTACTAAAAATACAAAAAAATTAGCTGGGCGTGATGGCAGGCATCTGTAATCCCAGCTACTCGGGGAGGCTGAGGCAGGAGAATCACTTGAACTGGGGAGGTGGAGGTTGCAGTGAGCCGAGATCGTGGCACTGCACACTCCAGCCTGGGCCACAGAGCAAGACTCCATCTCAAAGAAAAAAAGGTCAAAGGTAGTAAGTGAGCGCCAGGATTTGCTTCCATTTGGAGAAATCACTGGCATCTCTGGATCTCCATTTCCCTGTGTATAAAAATGACAGCAAATACTAGAAAATTTACTCAGCAAATGTTTATGAATGGCCTATTAAGTGTCAGACACAGTGCTGAGTGTGAGGAATATAAAACATATATAAAATTTTATAAAATATCAAAGTTAAGTAAAACACTCCTTACTCTTTCAGAATTTATGGTCAGATTTAACTGAGTTATTTCCAGTTCTACAATTTGGTGTGGTTCTAGTCAATGGAAAATCCCATGCCATTGGAAGTAACCTAAGTGTGCATCAATGGATGAATGGGTAAACAAAATGCAGTCTACACACACAATGGAATATTAGCCGTAAGAAGGAACACAGTGGACACCTGCTATCACATGGATGAACCTTGAAGATAATATGCTAAGTGAAGTAAGCTAGTCACAACAAGACAGATATTCTGATTCCACTTCTATGGGTTATCTCAAGTAGTCAAAGTCCTCGTGACAGAAAGTAGAAAGGTGGTTCCCTGAGGCTGAGGTGGGGAATGGGGAGTTATTGTTTATTGGGTGCGTAATTTCAGTTTGGAGGATGGAAAAGTTCTGGAGATGGATGGTGGTGGTGATGGCTGCACAACAATGTGAATGTACTTGATGTACTTGGTACCACTGAATTGCACGCTTAAAAATTTTTTTTTCAAGATGGAGTTTTGCTCTTGTCACCCAGGCTGGAGTGCAATGGCATGATCTCGGCTCACTGCAACCTCCACCTCCTGGGTTCAAGCGATTCTCCTGCCTCAGCCTCCCGAGTAGCTGGAATTACAGGCGTGCGCCACCACGCCTGGCTAATTTTTTGTATTATTAGTAGAGATGGGGTTTCACCATGTTGGCCAGGCTGGTCTTAAATTCCTGACCTCAGGGGATCCACCCACCTCAACCTCCCAAAGTGCTGAGATTACAGGTGTGAGCCACCACGCCCGACCAAAAATTGTTGTTAATTCTGATCTATATGTTACCACAATTTAAGAAAGGGACTTAAAACATTTCATGAAAGCTGCTATCTAGAACAATTACCATTCCCTTCAAGTGACAAAACAATCTTAGTGGGAAGAGGAAAAATCAGAAACATAAATGATCAGAAAGCAGTTAACTACTAAGTTACGTAGGTGAAAAAGTCATGAGTTAGTCCAAGCTGTCTTTCCTGTTCTACGTGTTACAGAACAGGGCTGCTTGGACTGTCACACTAACTCTCAGCTTATCGCATGACCCAGGTAAATATTCCATGTGATCAGTTTTCCAAGGTGCAAGTAATACTTCACTTTGGAAGAAATTTCTGGCCATGGGAAACTTCTCCCAACTGAAGGCTGGTGTGTTTAGAAGATAATTTTCTGAATTCTATAATTTTCTACCCACTTAGGATAATTGAATATTCAAGATGGCACACACTTAAAATGCAGCGTGATTCTAACCCAACCAAACGGGACCTGTTTTAGCAAATCTTCAATAGAATTTTGCCTACAGGCAGTCTTTGCAATATATGAGCAGTTCTTCAGCAGACCAGTAATAATAGCTACTCAATCACCTGAATGAACTCACGTTTTTAAAATGCCTGTTCATTAAAAGTCAAAATGTTGCCTTAAAAGCAAAGCCTAAGAGAATAAAAAGGAACTTTACAGTTACAGGCATTTTTGAAAGTGTTTGAGCTTGCAAATGAACTGAACACACCTAGTTATGTCCATGAAAAGAACAGTTATCTATATATTCTACTTCCCTCCCATTACACTGTCTGTCCTCTCCTTTAATACACTAACTCTGAATCTACAAATGTAGGTGGAAATTATTTTAATTTTAGCATTAGAAACTCACTGATATGTTAAGTCTCCTTGGGATACTAGAGTTTCACATTCATAGCAAATGCTATAGTTTATGCAAGAATATTTGACCAAATTATGCAAATCCTTTCAGTAAAAAACTTCCTACAACTATTTACAAGTAATCAAGCTAGTTTTCAGAAATATGAATCAACTCACACTACTAAGAGTTTAAAATTCTTTCAAACCATTTTTTTTCTTATAAGGTGGAAATAAAAAGTGAATTAAGGATATTTGTGGCAGTTTTTATTAGTCTTATTTAACATTAACGGCAGACCATGTTTTTTTGGCAAGGGTCGTAGAACTCTTTAATCTTCCAGTCTGAGAAAAGGGGAGGGAGGAGTGGTGAAACGTATTTGTAACAAGTCATAATACTCCAAAGAATAGGTACAGTCAGTTCTGCTATGATGTTTGTTTTGAAAACATGAATTTGTTCCCACGAGATTAATATGTTAGGGAACAATTTGAACGTAATTCTCATTTCTGAATTTTGCTTCTACATGATTTCATCCATGAGAAACACTGGGTGGATGCAGAATATTGCATCCAGTGACAGCAGCATAGGAACAAAATCCACGCAGGCTCCTGACAACCTAGAAGCTACCTTGGTCTCCCCTGAGTGCATTTGGAACCTTGCCCATTCACATCAGTCTGTCAACTCCCAGTCCATGGCAGGTGACCCTCCCCCTTGACAAGGCATAAGCTGCAGCCCTGCCCACAGCCTCCCCTCTCTAATTTTCTCTTTCCTCTCAGTCTATCTTATCTTTTTCTTCTGAGTTCTCTGTTCATCTTTTTCTCCCTCTCTTGCTTCCTTTTGTTCTCTAGGGTGGCCGGTGTGGGCCCCTGGTGGCTTCCATACACAACTTCAAATCTTTTTGAAGGTGAGTTCCACATTTACTATAGCATGTACGTAAGTCTTAACCATTTATTATGTATAAAACTATGCCTCCATTTTTGATTTTTTTGGTGTATGTGTCATGGATGAAGTTTTTGAGTGTTATTCTTAGTACCCCATTTTTCTCCCCCATGTGATTTTGCTGAGTGATTTTTTTTTTTTTTTTTTTTTTTTTGAGATGGAGTCTCAGTCTGTTACCCAGGCTGGAGTGCAGTGGTGCAATCTCGGTTCACTGTAACCTCTGTCTCCCAGGTTCAAGCGATTCTCATGGCTCAGCCTCCTGAGTAGCTGGGATTACAGGTGCCTGCCACCATGCCCGGCTAATTTTTGTATTTTTAGTAGAGATGGGGTTTCAACATGGTGGCCAGGCTGGTCTTGAACTCCTGACCTCAAGTGATCCACCTGCCTCGGCCTCTCAAAGTGCATAAGCCACAGGCATGAGCCACTGCGGCTGGCCAAAATGTGTGATTTTTGAGAACACATATGTTATGCGTCATAGAGGTCACACATCAGAAAATGACGTTTTGGTCACTGATGGACTGCAGATATGATGGTCCCATGTGATTACGATACTGCATTTTCACTGTACCTTTTCTATGCTTAGATCCACAAATGCCATTGTGTTTTAGGTGCCTACAGTATTCAGTACAGTAAGATGCTGTATAGGTTTGTAGCTCAGAAGCAATAGGCTATACCATATAGCCTAGGTGTGTGGTAGGCTGTACCATCTAGGTTTGTGTAAGTAAACTCTATGATGCCTGCATAATGGTAAAATCACCTGACATTTCTCAGAACGTATCGCTGTCATTAAGTGACACATGACTATATTACTGCAGGACTGATCATAGACACGTTGAAACTCATTTAGCTCTTTCCCTCTATCATCTGTACTCTCTTTCTTGGGTCTTAGACATTTGATACGGGAGTAAAAACAATCCCTGTGTATAATATATTCTCAGATCATGCATTCTTGCAACCGGGGAAGAATGGCCTACAAAGCCTGATTTGGGACCTCATATATCCCGGATTTCCTTGGACTGACTCAACTATTCATCCCAGCTCCAAGTGGCAAGAAGCCAGTCAAGACTGTCAGGAATTCAAGGGTGACCTTGCCCTTATCTGAGATCTAGTGTTTCTCAGGGTGACATTGAGGGATGTCACCACATCCATAATTATCATACCAAGAAGTGATTACACTATTGCCACAAAGTTCTTGGTAATTTGAAAACTGTACCACAAGTAAAGGTTAACAATGTAAATTTGTTCCCTAAAAGTCCACCTCTGAAAAGATGTGAGCTGACTTCAATTTCTTATGGAAAAGCATCCACAACAACGTTGGTTGATTTGGGGAGTGCAGGTCTTAAAAATGCAGTAAAAAATTTTTAGTAATTTGTTTTAATTGCCTACTTTTTCTTCCGGTGCCCACGTTCTCATTTTGGCTTCTTGGAATGGCTACAGAAATGAGGTTAAAAGAAGGGCAGGGTCCAGGCATGGTGGCTCACGCCTGTAATCCCAAAACTTTGGGAGGCCAAAGCAGGCATATCATGAGGTCAGGAGATCGAGACCATCCCGGCTAACTCGGTGAAACCCCATCTCTACCAAAAATACCAAAACTTAGCTGAACGACGTGGTGGTGGGCGCCTGTAGTCCCAGTTACTCGGGAGGCTGAGTCAGGAGAATCGCTTGAA